>NC_056723.1:3723715-3793715 GCF_018831695.1 Puntigrus tetrazona | reverse complement strand
CAAAAGATTTGATTCAAAAGAAGAGTCGTTGAAAAATTGGGCATCCCTATTTTCTCATTAACCCTACACTTTTTCCCTGCCAGCGTTTTTTAAAAAAAGCCAGCCACCGCCAGCATTTTTGATTATTTTTTTCCAAAATTTGACAGCCTTCAGAAAATTTTTTGCTGTGCATATAAGAACATATTTTATATCAAAATAAAGCTCTCCGTTTTACTCCACTTTTATATGTTCATGTTTTATCATCACTTGAATGCAGAAAAACAACATTTTGGACAAAAAAACTGAGAAAAATGCATTAAAATTATTCATAGAACAAACTAGAGATATCGATCTAACTAGAGATGTTTTGGTTTCTGTAAAGGCATGTCTGTCACTTACAAGCCAACTTTGTCCCAATCAGATTCAATGTAGTCAAAACAAGATCTAAATGCCTGATCTTCATATATGATCTTTATGACAATCGTCATTTTTTCAAACCCGGAAGATCTGGGAAATCCCATAACTCATTCAGGAAAAGTGCAAGGGCTTTGCTTACCATAATACACCTAGAACAGGGATTGCTGTAAAAACGGGGAAGCATTGTAACCTACTTGACGAGATTCTTCACACCGATGCCACAGAAGAACCATTTTTGGTTCCACAAAGATCGGTTCAGTCAAAGTTTCTTTATGGAACCATTTAGACATAAAAGGTTCTTCTGTGGCATTGCCTTTATTTTTAAAAGCATAATAAGGGCAGATGTCAAGATTTTCAATGCATAACAATTTTTGAATTCAGTCTGTTTCTCACTCAAAGCTATATGGATATGGTTTGGATTTTGGAAATTGTGCTCTTTGAGTCTTTTTTTTGAAGCCTGTTTAAACAAATTTATTCAAATTTACAAAACGTATAAAATCATTGAGGAATAAAGAAGTGAAGACACTTTATGGATTTTCCTATTGATGGACAACACTCAGGCTTGGTTTCATATACAGGGCTTAGCCTAAGCCAGGATTAGGTCATAGTTCATTTAGGACATTTACGTAATTTGTATAAACGTGCTTTAAAAAAAAACCATTGCTGATGTGCATCTTAAGACAAAACAAAGCGCTGACATGTTTTAAGATCAGTCACAGTGCAAGTTTCTTTAAGTTGAAATAGCTCAGATTTACATTTTAGTCTAACCTAAAGACCTTAACCTAAAGATCACATTCATTCAATTACCAGCGTTTTTTTTAATTAACTTTAAATGAGTATTTGATGATATCTCACACAAATTGTATGGACTGTACTATTTTAAAGCTTTAGTCCGTATTTATTGTAACTGGATGCAAAAGAAATCCAAAAAGAACAGGTTTGCAATGACATGAGAGTTTTTTATTCCTTTAAGATCACTTTCCTAAGTCAAATTTTAAAATACACCGCAAAAAGAGAATCGGCGGTCGCTGGCCGAGCGGATCTGAAGGCACCCGGACACACACCTGCTTGAAGCTCTCGTGTTCATTGCATCTCCTGCTGCTGCTGTCATGCTAAATAAACCTCATTGTTCCCAGACACAACATGCCTCCTGTCTGGCCTCGTGTGTGTTTTCCCGTCCCCCCCGGACTCCATCACGTCGTCCGAGGCCTACCGTACAGACAGCGGAGGCCGAGCATGCCTTATTCATGCTCTCCAGCTCCGGGAAGCTCTGGCTGGGTTAAAACAAGCCTGAACTTCCATAAATGATGAGCGCTAAAGCCCAGGCCGGTGTAGCCCCGTCGTTCCCGGCAGCACCGCCGCAGGGACGCTAAATCATTCACAGCGCAGTGGCTTCAGAAAGAAAACTTTCTGCTGGCTTGTGAAGTAAAAGATGAATTTGGCGCATCTAGTTTAGTCCAAGCTGGTCTTAACTCAAGGCCGCTGCTTGAATTCATGACATTCCCGATGAAAACGGATTCAAGTGGAAAAAAACAAACCTATTGTCAAACAGGAAGTGTGAAGAGAAGAAACACAGGAAGTGAAGTCATCATACTAAGGGACAGCCAAGGAATTATTGAGGATTGAGCTCTATTGTTCGGAGAAGAAGTGGAGACACTTTATGAATTTTCCTCTCAGGCTTGGTTTCATATAGAGGCCTTAGCCTAAGCCAGGATTAGGCCATAGTTCAATTAGGACATTTAAGTAATATTTATAGACATGTTTTAGAAAAAAGGATTGCATCTTAAGACAAAACAAAGGCACTGATATGTTTTAAGATCAGTCGGTACAAGCCAATACTTTATTTCCTTATTTTCTATTTCAATACTTATCAAAACTTATTTTCATGTTGATATATATATATATATATTAACTATAAGTAACTTTGGATAAAAGCGTCTCCTGAATGTATACATGTAAACATAATAAATTGTAAATTAAAATACTAAAATGATACAACTAATATATTTTAGTATATTTTTTTATAATACTAACAGCTATACAAAAAATGATTTTAAATGTATTTAAAAATGCATTTTTGATTTTTAGTTCTCATTACAATTAAAAAAAAAATCGCAATTTTGTTGTGCATATATGCATACTTTTTATTTCAGTTTTAGTTATTTCAGTACATCAAGTTAAACGAATGACAACAGCAATAAAAATGTTTTTGACCCTTTAACTTTGGTTTCAGTTTGTTTTAGGTAACTATAATCCTGCTACAAATGAATTTAGGCATCGCAATGCAAAATACAATATGAAAAATGGACATTTATTTTGGGTTCTGCAAAATAGTACATTTAACAGTGTCATTAAATTATTATTGCTTCTAAACATTTAGATGATGCCAAAGGTAAATGTAAAAATCATGCACAGTTATAAAACCGATATGAACTGAATATATTGCTACCAATATATCATATATACTGTATATATATATATATATATATATATATATATATATATATATATATATATATATATATATATATATATATATATATATATATATAGCAATTTTTTAGTCTTGGACTGATTGATCAGGCTGTATCACACGTCTCTTTCTCTCTTCAGGCGATTGACTGCAATCAGACTCCCATGAGGCCGCGGGTGTCTGGACATGATGTCACACCTCTAACATCTTCTGGCCTCTGCTACCTGAAAGTGACAGCTCTCGGCTGAAGAAAAGGCCTGTGTGGATGCGATCAGTCGTGCTTCTCTGCACTCCGTACTGTATGTGTCACCAGAAGTCCTAGTTTCCCTGCTGAAAAGACACTTCTGCTGTGTTTTTGTACCCAGCGTGGGACGAAAGCTTCTTATGCTTGAAATATATTCTATGCAAACTTGATTTTTACATTGTTTTCTGAAATGAACACATATTAAATTCTTTGTGTTTCAAATGGGGGATATTGCATGTTAAACAAACATGTGTATAGATATAGAGATCTGCATACTCTCCCTTTATTTAGCAAAAGACCTTAATCAGGCAATATAATTATGTCAGTAAATTGCCTATTTTTTAATCGTTTTTAATGAAATAATACTCTGAATGAAATAATTAAATATATTAACAATTAAACCAATTAATAAAAGTACCTATTTTTTAATACTCCATGTTTCATAATAAACATTCAATTTTTAAGTCATTTAAAGCATTATTTCTTTTTGATATTTCCAAAAGGTGCGGTTTTAATAATAAATCATTAATTCTTCCTATTAAAAAAGCATGTTATATTATCTTATTTCCCAAAGTAATATTATTTCTAATCATTATTTTAATGGTTTCAATTAACTATTTACTGATTTAGTTTTTTTGTTTTTTAATTCCAGTGTCTTGATCCCCCATCTACCTGGACTTCTATTATTTTTAAAATAAGTGATATTTATAATATTTATATACAAAGTTTATTAAAATAAATATAAGCACAAAATAAATGGTTAAAATGACCTTTATTTTAAAGGTTAAAACAAAGCATGTAGCCATCAAATCATTCTCAATTAAGTAAATTGTGCATATAATTTTATTCTGTTCTTAACCATACTCTACTAGCTGTTTTACTAGGTTGGCCAGCCCTAATTAGCATAAACCAGCATGGCCTGGCATGGAAATTCATGATCCTTTCAGCAGGGTTTTAGAACCGTTCATTTTTGTCTTTGCATTGTTATTTTCAGTATTTTGGCGTTCTCTCTTTCTCTTTTCCTCAGAGAGGAGGTGCTACAGGTACAAGTGGAGCCGCGGTTTCACCTAAAAGCAGAAAGAGCGTCCCAGAGGTCCCTCAACATCCCCCGCATGTCTCTTTTCTCTTCCCTCCTTCTTTTTCTCGGCTCGGTGAAGCCGTCCGATCGCGTTAGCCTCATCGCAGTGCTAAAACGCTCTCTCTGCGCCCCCTCTGTCCTCTGCGCTGTTGCCGCCCTCATTTCCACCGAACAGAAACACTTTAAAATGTCTGAGAACAGGAAAGATCTTGGGCCTCACTTCCTGTGCCGGCTATGTGTTTGATAACGCTCGAGACAACATAATGCCAATAATGAGAGAAAATTACACCGGCGATTCTGTAATTAGCTTGTGGATCTGTTCACATCGCGGTCACGTTAAGTCTTATCGGAGTTTTTTGGGGTGTTACCAAATTCGGAGCTGAATTATCAGCAGAGATCATCTCTCAACAGCCACGTCACAGTCAAAAGACTGCATGCTAAAATCACAGGTAGCAGGACAGAAAGCAAGAATCAGATTTTTCAATAAGGGTATTCATGTCAAAATGCATAAAACTGATGCAATTAGCTCCATCTTCTTACAGTCTCAAACTACTTCTTTGTACACTTTTATATTTTATGTAATATCTTTATTTAGATTTTTTTATATATATATCAGATTAAAACAATGTTATATAGCCATTGATTTATTCTCAAAATTCTTAGTTCAGTTTTTTTCAAAGTAAATAATTACATTACATTGTACCATTGTTTTTATGTGAATAAACTGCTTCTTAGTACACAGTCTTGCACTTTTGCATTTTTTTAACATTTAATTATAATTACATATTTTAATATAGAATAAAATGTAAAATATATTACATTATACATTTAAAAATGTTAATAATAAAACAATGGCAAGTAGCCATAAAATAATTCTCAATTAAATGAACTGTATATACTAATTTAATAATGTAAGTAGTCTTCATAATAATAATAAAAAAACAACAAATGCAAATTAATGTTAAAAGTGCATTAAGTATCAAATAGTTCTTAAGGTTTGAACAATATAAAATATGCAAGTAAACATTCAGATATAAACAAATAAATACATTTACATTTTTACATTATATATATTTTTAAAAATCCATCTTCTAACAAAATACATTTGGTGGAAAATAACGTTAAAACAATCCAAAAGTCCTGCTTTTTTGGGCCTTTTTCATTTTTACCATAATTTTTGTAATAGCTGAACACAATGCTCCTGTCACTTAATGATACAGGAAATGCATCTTGTGTTCATTACAGCCAGAGTCTGTGGTGAAAGAATGACACAGAGATGTGGTTTTTTGATCGATCGCATGAGTTTACGGAGTTCTGCTGCCGCTCTAAAGAAAAAAGTCTTTCTACATCTTAAGCTTTATAAATCACTTCTTTTCGAAAAATGCCAAACAAAAGAACAGCCTGTCCTCAACATGAGGTGTTTACATTCTGCTGGGTTCTCCTCTGTCTCCCTTTCTCTTTTTCCTGCCTCCCTCTCTCCACCTCCCCCAGCCGACCCTCCCTCGCTCTGTGGAGGAGGACAATCCGCTGGAAGAACCGAGGGACTTGGCCGCGGACCAGAGCAGAAAGAGAGGAATACTGTAGCGTGAAGTATGACTGCGTGCATGTGTAGCACAAAAGAGGTCACATAAACAGTGGAATGAAGAAAACGACTGATCATGACGACACTTGATGGAGATAGAGAGAGTTTGTATGAGTGGCACATCAGATAGTGAGGGTCTCTGCAACCAGGGGGTCAAGGGCAACATGTTCCCAACAAACATTGAGAGAGAACTATTAAGAGGACTTTAACAGCAGGGGAGAAATATAGAGGGAGCTGAGGGGGTCTCTAGAGAACCAAAATAGCAGTAAAATGACCTTCGTCTTCACAGTGTCGCTGAGAGCATCTCCAATGCTACTAAATTTAGTTCTCTGAGAAGCTTTAGAGAGAGAAAAGAAAAACATGGGAAATTCCATTATTTCCCGTTTCTCTCTGTCTCAGTCGGGTTTCAAAAAAAAAAACAGTAAAAGTGCAGTGAAAAATTATAACTCAATCTAGTAAGCTTTGCTGGCGTGACTACCACATTTAAAAATACATTTGTATTCTCAAAGTAGAGAACAGTTTAGTGTGCGTTTTTTATTTTTCTATTGCCAAATCACTGCTAAGTTAAAAAAAGAAAAAAAAGGTTTTGTATTGCTAAAGCTGTGTCAACTAAACTAATCAACAGTGCGGTATAAAATATGAACTAAACTAAAATAAACCTAACTAGACTAAACTAAACAGTGTGGTATAAAAATACCAAAATAGTTTAAGCTAAACTTAACTAAACTAAACAATTGTGTGGTATGAACTATGAATTAGTATTGCCAAAGTAGTGCTACACTTAACTCAACTTAACTAAAATAAACAAAATAACATTGAGGTATAAAATATTAACTAGTATTGCCAAAGTAGTTTAAACTAATCTAAACTTAACTAGACTAAACTAAACAATAGTGTGGTATAAAATATGAATTAGTATTGCCAAAGTAGTCTAAACTAAACTAAACTTAACTAGACTAAACTAAACAACAGTGTGGTATAAAAATATGAAGTAGTATTGCCAAAATAGTTTAAGCTAAACTTAACTAGACTAAACTAAACAATCGTGTGGTATGAACTATGAATTAGTATTGCCAAAGTAGTGCTAGACTTAACTAAATGTAACTAGACTAAACTAAACAATCGTGTGGTATAAAATATGAATTAGTATTGCCAAAGTAGTGCTAGACTTAACTAAATGTAACTAGACTAAACTAAACAATTGTGTGGTATAAAATATGAATTAATATTGCCAAAGAGTATAAAATATGAATTAATATTGCCAAAGAGGTTTAAACTAAACTAAACTTAACTAGACTAAACTAAACAGTGTGGTATAAAAATATGAATTAGTATTGCCAAAATAGTTTAAGCTAAACTTAACTAAACTAAACAATCGTGTGGTATGAAATATGAATTAGTATTGCCAAAGTAGTGCTAGACTTAACTAAATGTAACTAGACTAAACTAAACAATTGTGTAGTATAAAATATGAATTAATATTGCCAAAGAGGTTTAAACTAAACTAAACTTAACTAGACTAAACTAAACAGTGTGGTATAAAAATATGAATTAGTATTGCCAAAATAGTTTAAGCTAAACTTAACTAAACTAAACAATCGTGTGGTATGAACTATGAATTAGTATTGCCAAAGTAGTGCTAGACTTAACTAAATGTAACTAGACTAAACTAAACAATCGTGTGGTATAAAATATGAATTAATATTGCCAAAGAGGTTTAAACTAAACTAAACTTAACTAGACTAAACTAAACAGTGTGGTATAAAAATATGAATTAGTATTGCCAAAATAGTTTAAGCTAAACTTAACTAAACTAAACAATCGTGTGGTATGAACTATGAATTAGTATTGCCAAAGTAGTGCTAGACTTAACTAAACTTAACTAGACTAAACGATAGTGTGGTATAAAATCTGAATTAGTATTGCCAAAGTAGTTTAAACTAAACTAAACGTAACTAGACTAAACTAAACAATAGTGTGGTATAAAATATGAATTAGTATTGCCAAACCAGTCAAACTAAACTAAACTAAACTTAACTAAACTAAACAACTGTGTGGTACACAAAACGAATTAGTATTGCCAGTGCAGTACTAAACTAAACTAAACTTAATTAAACTAAATGAAACAACTAAACTAAGCCACACTGCAGTATAAAATATGAATTAGTATTGCCAAAGCAGTGCTAAACTTAACTTATCTTATCTTAAATTAACTTAACAACAGTGTGTCATAAAATATCAAAATACTTATATTGCCAAACAGTGCTAAACCTAAGTACAAAACAACAGTGCATTTGACGAACAAAATGAAAGTAAACACAAATTAAATTAAAGAAATTAAATATTACAGTATTACAAATTAAAGAACAGTACAGTGTTTTCTCTCCAGAGCCTGCTCTGAGGTCAGTTTTCTGCTGTAACTGATCATCTCTGCTCCGGCTCCAGCTTTCCCATGAACACATGACCACATGACTGACAGCTCCATGACCTCCACGAATCCCCAGCGAGGCTGAGCCACAGAGCCGGGACAGGAGGCGCTGCTGGGGTTCCACCCACAAATATTCCGCCTTCCTCTGTGACCCGTTATCCCCGTTTATGGTAAACTGATCCGCACACACAAAGCGTGGGAATCTCAGCACCCTCACACAACATCTCAGGATATATTTAGGTTCAGACATTACACTAAAACATTCCTAAAACATGCTTTCCAGCAGTTCAAATGTTCCAGACAGCGTGGATTACATGCGTGCAATGAAGAACTAGTTGCTGGATTCATTTCCTTGAATTTTGAATCTTCCAGATGTGTTTGGTCTCAAATCTTATCGTGATTTTAGGGGACTTCTGAATGCATGAAAGAGTTTTCAGTCAGTAGGAAGTAACCAAGATATCCTTGAACACCCTTCTGTGTTCTGCATCGTTCTCAAAGTTATATCCTGATTTACCTGCCTCTAAGAGGTTAGCCATAAATCCAGATTTAAACCTTGTTGATGTAGAAATGAGATGGAATGCAGAACCTAGCGGCCTTTAACCTTTATGGGACATGATCACGTGACCAGCTACCAGGGGTCGAAAAGTCACACGATTTCATGTGTCTCAGACCTTTTGCTGACCATCTACAAGCATAAAAAAACATCAAGAGCTTTCTTAAAACAGCATTAAGCTGTCGCAAAGCACTAGCTCTGATCAGATTAGCTGGCTTTAACGCAACATCACTGAGTCACAGGAAGCTAAAAGTTATGTTTGCATGTTCCCAGGACTGTTACAACAAGCACTTCTGAAGAAGAACATTCACTGGATATGTTAAAGTTTCTTAGACTGTCTGGTTGGTTTCTAAGGTGTTGCTATGTACTTGGAAAGACATTCCGAGTACTTATTTTGTTCATTTGCTATGCAGCTGCTATGGTGTTTTTGGGTTGTTGCCAGGCGGTTGCTAAGGTGTGCTAAATGGGGCTTATTGCTATGAAGTTGCCAAAACATTGCTTTGTGTTTGCTAAAGTGTCCAGAGTGGATTTAGGCCTTTTGCTATGCAATTACATGGGTGTTTTGGGTTGTTGCTAGGTGGTTGCTAAGGTGTCCTAAATAAGGTTTATTGCTATGACGCTGCCAGGGCATTGCTTTGTGTTTGCTAAAGTGTTCTGAGTGGATTTAGACCTTTTACTATACAGCTACATTTTTTTTGGTTATTTCTAGGTGGTTGCTAATGCATTCTAAATGGGGTTTAATGCTAGCTATGGAGTTTACAAGGCATTGCTATGTGGTTCCTAAGGTGTTTTCGTTGTTGCTAAATGCCGTTTAGTGCATTGCTGTATAGTAGTGTATCTTTGGTGCTTTCTGGGGTGTTGCTAGGTGGTGTAAATGATTTCAGTTTGTTTTCGCTAAAGTGTACCAGATGGGTTAATGCCATTGTAGTTATCTGAAGAACAAAAAGTGGATTTGTCAAAGCTTGCAATGTTTAGACTGCTTAATGTATGAAAGTGGACCAGATATGTTGCTAGACTACGTGGTTTCTGGCAGTGGAGGGGCGGGTTTGTTGATCAAGCTAGTTTGAGCTTGATTTCGGGTAAAACTCTTTTATCTTTCTCTTTTCTAAATACAAACATACAGCACCACTAACATCCTCAGATTACAGTCTCTGTTTCACAGGCTGAGAGTTTCCTTTTGGAGCTTTGAAGAGTCTCTTTAAGATAAGATATCTGAGTGTAGAGCGTCCTCTCCCAATCGTGAACTGCCGCTATTTATAAACTCTTAACAGGGCAGAAAAATGGACATACTTGCTCTCGCCCTTCATTAACGTGCTCATGTGAGGGTAATATCACCTGACTCTTTCATCAGGGATAGTTGGATTGGACTTCAGGAGACGCTCAAACTTCCTGCTATCCGGATCGACGCAAGAGGTCATTTGCAAGCAGCAAGTTTGCGCTGAAGATCATCAATCAGAGATGTGAAACCATAACACATGCCATCTCTGTTTATATCTCTCTGTCTCTCTCGCGCTCTTCCCGCTGTCTTCTGGATTACGTCTACGAGCTGTCAGTGATAAACCACAGGCCCACCTGAAAATCTCTCCTCTGCTCTCGGCATGTTTAGATAACCCCCTGGTCTAAGTTTCCAAACTATTCAGTGTGTGTAAAATTGCAATAAAAACACAATGAAACTATATAATTGGCCACAATATCTGATGCAACTCAATTGCTTATCAAAATGATATCCCATCTGTTAAAAACAAACTCGAGGTTTTGATCACATGATCTCCAGTATGACAAGCATTAGAGTCAGGTTTTCAGGCTGTTTGTGTGCCAGCAAGAATGATAGACTTTTAATTAAAAACCAATCAGGAAAAAAGAAAACAAATGTTACCCGTGCTTGTTTGTGCAAAACTCACTATTTGTGTACCAAAATATGTACTATGCACTTTTTTACTCTGCATCGCTGTCTAGGGTGTTAATTTTTGTCATTTATAATAGGAGTGTGAAAGCCCCGCCTCCACCGCTACGTTATTAAAACTGTAACAGTTGACTGCGTGAATTGTCCAGCGTTCCACTTTGAGGTAGTTCACCCAAAAATGAAAGTTCTGTCATTAACTGAGTGGCTTTAGCATGTTTTGGCAGTATTTTTTCTAAGTCAGTGGCGACCCAAAACGGCCTGGCTACAAACTTCTTCAAAATATCTTTCTTTGTGTTCAGCAGAACAAAGAAATTCAGACAGGTTTGAAACCACTTTTAGTTTTTGGGTGAACTATTCCTTTAAGTGCTTACTGGGCAAAAAGCCCATGAAATGTATAGCACACTCTTCTACAAACTGCACAAATTAATGTATCGTTCATGTTCATAACATAAACGAGAGTTCAAATAACTAAGACTTTGTGAAATAATACTAGTGTTTACCTTAGGAAGCACCACTAATAAAATTATTTTTTCATAAAATTTCTTGCTTGGTTCATAGAAAGTCCACACACACACACAAACACACACTTGACCTCAGCTCTGAAATAGCACCATCTATGGGACTGAAACAGCAGAAGGGGCAGGAGATCTGATCTGGGGTCAGGTTTGCCCATCATACACTAATGACACATTCTCTTTCTCTATCTCTCTCTCTCTCTCTCTCTCTCTTATCATGTGGTCTGTGTTTTTTTTTTTGTCCATCTCTTTGCGTTTCTGTCAGCTACAGGAATGCTGCAGCACAGGCAGTGGGTGGAACTAATCTCATTAAATATGAAAGAACTTCCTATGAATTGAGAAAAGAAAGAGGGAGTGAGAAAAAGAGGAGAGGAGAGGTTACTGAAGGTCGGTGCGTGTGCAAATGGTTAAGCAGCTCATAAATCTCAACCCGCTTCTCCAAAGAGTTGCGAGAACTTTGAGTAAGTTTGATGTAATCGTGTCGCACCGTGTTTTTTTTTTTTTTTTTGGACGGACAGAGGAGGCGGGACTCAAATGACAGACGTTCCACTGGACAAATAGCAACTTGAGAGCGGATAGATCTCTTAATCAATGGCAAAAACCTGCTGGAGTCTCAACAGTGTACAATGACAAGAACATCCAAGAGTTTATGAATTAAACCTCAGGAAAAAAGAAATCTAAAGACATAATCAGGTGAACCTGAGGTCATATCATAAAAAAAACATAACTTTCCTTGATTTTCTGAAATGTACCATGCATATTTACTCAAACTGACATTGAATAAACTGCTGGATGTCTTTAAACCGCTTGAGTGTTTTGTGTTAGTAGATATTGCTGCTTTCTTGCATAAAAAAGTTCAACTTTGCACCAAATGGTTGCTCATGGAATTTTAAAGTACTAACTTTCAATGAAAATGGATAAGGGTGCTTTTTGCACATTTAGAGCAAGAATAAATACATAACTTTCTAAAGTTTGGGTTCAGTAAGATTTTTTTTAAGAAACTTTTTTGTTCATTAATTTCATTCAAGGACGCATTAAACTGATGAAAAGTAACAATAAAGGCATTTGCAATGTTGCAAAACATGTCTTTTTCAGAAAAAAAAAACAAAAAACTGTTTATCAAGACTGATAATCAATGTTCTCGAGAAGAAAAGCTGCTCAAAAAACTTTTCTTTTCATCTTGGGAACATTTATTATCAGCACAAACCAGCATAGCCTAATGATTCTGAAGGATCATGCCGACACTTAAGACTGTAGTAATGGTGCTGAAAATTCAGCCTTGCATCACAGGAATAAATTTGTAGCTATTTTGGTTGAACAAAACAATTAGTAATATTATGAGTGGACTTCCAGGAAATGCATATGTCTCTATCCACACACAAAACAACAATCAATCAAGTTAGCCACTTAAATAAAAAACTGCTATAGTGTATTCGCCCCAAATAAACCAACATAATATCGTATCACTCGAATGAACACAACAGAACACTACAAATTCCACATTTATTACACAAGTGCTGTTATTTATTCGCGTGATATGAATCTGAAAGCACTGAGAACCAATTACATCAAGCAGAGGCTGATTACATCAGGGAAATGGAAATTAGCCGTATATGGACTCGATGACCAGGATGAGGAAGTTGAATCATGGAAATTTGAATACATCATTTTACTTGGGTTGGCAAGAGAGGTTCTTACCTAACACCAGAGGAATGCAGAGAGAGAGAGAGAGAGAGAGAGAGGCTAGTGACTGTAGCGTTTCGTTTACCATCAGTCTGTCGATTACTCTGAAACATTCGGCGCTCCAAAATCTGACCTTTCACGTTTACAAGCAGATTTGTTTGATCTCCAGAGCTCCTTATGCTGATGTCTGACTCACAGTTTATAATTTAATGTTAAATTAAGGCACAAATAAAAAAGAAATGTGGTTGTTGCTGGCCTTGCATCAGGTGGAAATACTATGTTATAGACTGCATTTATTTGATTTAAAAAATACAGTGCAAATTGTTTATATATATATATATATATATATATATATATATATATATATATATATATATATATATATATATATATATACACACACTGTGTGTGTATATATATATATATATATATATATATATATATATATATATATATATATATATACACACACACTGTGTGTGTGTATATATATATATATATATATATATATATATATATATATATATATAAACAATTTGCACTGTATTTTTTTAAATCAAATATATATTATACCTTCATGTGTCATTTTAATTAAAAAGAAAAATCACAATCTTAATTATTCCCAACTTTTGACTGCCACTGAAAGATAGCACTACAACTTGATACTCAAGTGTCCTTCAAAAAAATCCAAAACAACATGCTAACTTTTTGAAACAGCAGTAACCTTGGCTTAAACTGTGAAAACTATCAGTTAATTTTCTAGCCTTATTGTGTCTCTGTGCAGATGACAGAGATAGGGCCGCGCGTGTGCGGTTATCCCGCAGGTCTCTCCAGGCTTCTTTTCGCATCAGAGTCATCCCGTTGAGCTCCACTTAACAGGTTAAATATTTCATGCTCGCGCCGAACTGCCACTTTGAGTTCAGAGATACAGACGTCGCTCGCAGCTCCCTACACTCCACAGAGCCTGCATCATTCAACAACTCTATTTCTATCCCCCCCTCAAAAACACTCAGAAGTGGAAAGTTACTGGTTTGATCATAGTATAGTTTTTACAACTTTTGACCCTTACGATTAAACAACCTGTTATTTATGAAAGCTTGTTTCTGACATTTTCCGTCAGAAATATGAGATGGTAGTCATAATTACCTTTTTTGCTGCAGAAATAAAAACAACAACAACTTGGAATAGTTAGATAAAAGCTCAACTCTGAGAAAAAAAGAAAACAAATTTGCAACTGCGAGAAAAAACTGTAAGATAAACGCCACAATTGCATTTTATTGCGTGGCAGAAACCAAAATTCATATTTGTGAGATCAACAAAAAGTTGATGCATGCAATTTATTTGCAATTTACAGTGTTTATAGTTTTTAATTGCCTCGTTCTTTAATAACAGCCTCTTTGCAAAACTGCTTCTTATTATAATAATTAAAAAAATTGCACTGAAACTGTTAATACTGCATTAAATAAAAAGGGAATTTGTTAAATCTGCAGAGTGGACGGTTCTACACACAGCCAGAAACAACACCCGGATGTTTATACAATGTCAGATTGATGTTGGACATGACGTTGGACAGACGCTGCATCCGACGTTGCCCTAACGTTGCCCTAACGTTGGATTTTGGTTACACAACCTAAAAACGACGAATATCAACATCAGCTGAATTGTATTGGACATCGATTTAACTGTCATTAGACGATTTACGATGGATTTTCTTCACCTGGCGTCGCAACCAAAATTTGACCAAACATCAACGTCCCATGACGTTCACAAGTTTTGACGGATTTTGAACACATTGTTCTCCTAAATCAGGGGTTGTTCTCGTTACCGAATCGTGCAAAAATAAGAGTAATTCATTTTCGAAGCACGGCGGATCGTAAGTTTGGGTTAATTAGTCCTTTCCGTTTTGCTGCGGCCTTCGGTTGGGGGATGCTGGACAGATTTCGTGCTTATATCATGATGCAATCCTTAAAGAAAAGAAAACTCCTCCACGCTGGGATAACGAGCTCTTTTGGTCGGAATTCCACTCGTTATTCATCAACCACGCCACATTCCAGTGCAGTGACATCACAATGAAAGACTCTCCGCTATAAATCATAATCTCTCCTTTCCTCTGATCAGTGCAGGTAAATCCACAGAGAAACGAGGAGGAATGCATGCATGAGATTGATTTCAATACCTCTAATATTATGCAATATTATGCAGGTTTGTGCCGTCTGAATTGCCATTCAAACAATAAAACCACCTTAAAAGAAGATTGAAAGAACATACCTATACTACAATCAACATTGTCAACGATAACAGCAAAAATAGCGAAAATAACTACTGAACATTTGGGTCAAATAGGATATTTTGCCATGAGGTCAGAAGGGTTGGGTAATCATTAGCTTCCTTTGTTTTGGCAGATTCATGAATATGTAGTTATGGAAATGTGTCTGCGTTAGCTCTTTCTCTCTGAATCAGTGCAGGTTTGAAAGTTCGACGTAATGGAAGAATTCGGAGGATTTCGCGTATTTCTGGCGCAGGTGAAGGCCCGTCACGAAGCGTTAGGATCATTTAAACGTGCTAATATTCCTGCCTTTTCTGTTCCTCAGATCCGCTAATACATCCAAACAGGTTTCACATGATCGGCGTGCTTTGTGAAACAGAATACTGTGGAAAAACAGCCGAAAGAAGGACAGGAGGAGATTTTGGTTATTGTGTCCAGCTGTTAGCTCTGGAGGCGTGTGGATGTGTGAGAAGGAAGAATATTTATCATTACGAGCCCTGCTGAAAAAAAAAAAAACTAATGTAATGGAATTATATTGGTTTTGATGGAAAGTATAACGGTGTCTACTGGTATGTGAGGGATTCTACTGAAGGGACATTAAATACTATGGGAAAAATGCACCAAAAAACAATACAATAATAAATTTTGCAATGGTTTTAATGCAAAAAGTGAATGGTTATAATAGTATTTTAATGGAAACCATTAGATTTTCTGTGCTGGTTTCTATTGTGTGCCTATTTATTTATTTTTAGCAGGAGCTCTAGGATTCTGTATTGGATTTTTAAGAGCATAGACAGTACAAATGACTTTCCTCTTATATTATTTGTACAGTATAGTCTACAATACACAACTGTAGTATATCGGTACTGACCTCCTCAGCTCGTATTAGGAAGGAGTAATATGGCACCACAACAGAGACTTTTCATCAAACTGGCAAGGAACCTGGTGAAACATAAGAATTTATTTTTTGTTTATTATTGTAATACTTGTTCAACAATGGCGTCCTCTTGTGGATATACTGTTAGTATATGAAAACGGCTTAGTACCTTGTTATTCCTGTGACCTTACCACGATGCAGCAAGTGGCGTTGAGTCCTCAAAAATATATATAGTCCTTTAAAACTTATTTAGCGCAGGAGTAGCTCCAGAAAAGGTCCTAAATTGTGTAAACCTTTTCAATGTAAGGATACGCGCTTCAGCCGCGTGTTTATGTTTGTTCTCGCGCAGAAATCACGTGAGTAAAGTTACAGCTTCCGCCCAATCCCTAAATCGACAAACGTGAAACTGCAATTATTTTTCACGTTATTGTAGGTTCAGTTGTATCAGAAATATCATAGCAAATGTTGGTGTATCTAAAAGTTAGTTGCCGCGTTTATTTAACTGAAAAATATTTGACTGGCACGAGACTTCCAGCAATTCAATGAGAAAAAAATTTAATTGAATTAAAAAAAAAATCGTACACCTCTGTTCTATTTGCTATGGTTATATATATTTTTATATATATTTATTATATATATATATATATATATATATATATATATATATATATATATATATATATATATATATATATATATATATATATATTACATTTTTAACGTATTATAGTAGGCGCGGCAATGTGTGCGAGACTTCCGGCGTCACAAAATTGTACAAAATTGCAAAGTGATATTACTTTAATGCATTGTAATAATTCGCGGATCGTTAGGCAAATAGTTTTTACTTTTTACTACTTTTTCTACTTTTTACTGTTCGTCTTCTTCACCTAAGCCGAATCGGAATTCTTGCACATTTATAGAAATAGGTCATTCCTGTCTTTAAAAAGACGGTGGATAAAAGTAAGAAATCGCTTCAATTCTATCTCATTTTCAACCACAATCAGCAGATGGCACTGTCTGCTAAAACAACTATACAGTAACGCATCAGCTCTTGTTTTTCACTTACTGACCCTGACTCCTGACCTCTCATGCAAACCCTTGCATTTCGACTCAGTTACATTTAAATCACTTTACAAAAGTCAGTCAAATTCAGTGACAGCTTTATTTTCTGGCGAAATCAGTATCGTATCACTAATCAGTTGTGAGTTTGAACCATGCGTGTGTTTATGTGTATTTAGGTCAGGGTTTGGTAATTAGGAATATAAACCCAAGCAGTGTCTGTTACTGCTGTTTCCAGCGCAGAGAAACGATTTTACACACACACACGCTCGTAAGCACACACACATTTTTTAAAAGTTTTGAATGTTTGGAGATTCTTTAAATCACTAACACATGCTGATAAGCAATGCCAAGCTTGCATCGTGCGTGTGTGCTTATTTAAGAGTGTGAGATGATCCTCATAACAGCATTATGTCATAATCCTGTATGTGTGTGCACACCAATGAACAACAGATGTGCATGTCTAGAGATCAGCAGCAGGTTTTTACGTGCGTCGGTTCAACCTAACAACCTGACTGCGGCTCTGTTTCCCCTTTAACTCCACATGTGCGCTGCTGAAGAATATCATTAACGTGTTAAAAGTCCATGTGAGAGCGATCATCAGATATTTTCTCTATAGATAAATGTTCACCTCTTGCTGATCCACCGCTTGCTAGTTTTTTTTAAATACGGTGCAAAACAAAACCGCAAAAACCTCCTCAGATCACATGGTCTGAGAAGCAAAATAGTAAAAAAACATCAACAGATCTTGAATTAACTTCAGTTTATCGTCTTAGGCATGAATAGGTTGCAACAGGATTATGCAAAAAACAACTCTTCGTCACAGACAGTCCCTTTTTTATTTCAAGGAGATGGTTGATAACAATTCAAAGGCAGTCTCACATCAGCTGCTGTATTTTGAAGGCTTTATTTGTCGGCGCTGCTAGTCATGTGATGAATATAGGCTAAATGTTCCACATCACTGCAAACAAACACGCTGAAAACAAAGCAAGTTCTGTGGAAAATATAAACGCTGTTTACCCGTGCAAAAGTGTTATGGTGGGTTCAAGGGCTTGCTAAAGTCAAAAGCGCCCGTATTTCACTAATAGCAGGTACTTCAGACACTCAGCATGAACAAGATGAGCTTAGATTTGGTTCAACATTCTCTCTATGTCTTTATGCTCATGGCGCTGATCTAAGGTTTCCTCTTCATGCAAGAGGTTTCCGGAATACATGTTTCCCAGCACTGTGTGCTGCTGCGCTTTGAGGTCAAAGACACTCTGACCAAACACTGAGTGATAAAAATCACATTATAAACCACAGAGCACATGCTTGCTTCCCCTCCCCCCCCCCTCCCCCCCCTCTCTCTCTCTCTCTCACACTCTCTCTCACTCTCTCTTTGCAGTGCTGTACAACTAATGCAACAGCAGAAAACTACTAAATGCAAACATGCTGAACTTGCCTTCGGTTCATCCGAGATGCAGATGAGTTTGTTTCATCGTCAGATTCGGAGAAATGTAGAATCTTGCTCACAGATAGATGCTCTGCAGTGAACGGGTGCCGCAGTTCGCAATAATCAACGCCATCCCAATGCATCAGTTAACACCTTGTGAAACGAAAAGCTGCATGTTTACAAGAAACAAATCTGTCATTTTAACTTTAAGCTGTTGTTTCTGACCAAAAAAATAGCCCATAATCAATAACAATGTGTTAAAAACGTTGTTGTCTCATATCAAAGTCCATAGAACTGTTTTAGACTGTTTTCGTTGGTAAGCAATGCTTGGTTCGTGCGTTTTTCTCTCCTTTTTTAGAAAAACTAGCCACTAGAAAAAGCAACACTATGGAAGGAGGACTCATGTTTTAGCCAGAAGCAATGGTTCGGAGTTTAACTGATGGACTGAAGTGGTCTGTATTATTGTTTTTATCAGGTGTTTGGACTCTCATTCTGACGGCACCCATTCACTGCAGAGCATCCATCAGAGCAAGTGACGTAATGCTACACTTCTCCAAACCTCCGAAACAAACTCAACGGCGTGGATGACCGGAGTAAATCCATTTTTACTTTTTTAATAAACTATTCCTTTAACGCTGTTGTTGTGTCAGTTTAGAGAAAGGCATGTGCTCTGTGGTTTATGCGATTGTTTTTTTGCTCATATACTTGACCCCAAGCATGAGTCAGACCGGAGCTCGTCCTGCTTCTTGTTTTGCAGCGATTCAGTCATGCAGAAATGGACGGAGAGAGGGGAAGTATGGGAGGAATTCCCTCGACTCGGCACAAATCTGCCCCTCTAAAGCCCTGCTGTGCAGCTTGGCCTACTTCAGGCCGTGTGGACAGAGCAGGGCCAGAAGGCTGAAACCGTGTTATTCTACAGATGTTTACAGGCTTGCTGGGAAGAGCACAGAGACCCGGACATACCCGGAATATCTGTCCTCTCCGAGCGCTCTGTGTTTAAACACAGAGATTAAGGAAAGCAGGGCAGTAACAACACGCCGATTAAGTGCTCAACAATGTTTTAGTGTCAGAACGTCATGCATCGGCCCGTGTTTACTAGAAGTTCTACTTAGCAGCTCGGTGGGTTTTTATATATGCGTAATACCACAAAACAAGGGCCCTTTCAGTATCATGGAATTCCTGCAGTGCTTGACCCTGAAGATTATGTTTTCCCTATGGATTTAGATTCCCTATGGATTGGTCATTCTCCAAAAATGTTGATTTTTCAGGCTTACATTATTCAAGCTTAATGTTGTTCAAAGACAACTTCTGTTTTATTCTTTATATAATTGAATAATTAAAAAAAAAATGACAAATTTACATACACAAAAAAGCTAATTTTTATAGACAATTCATGTAATCAGTTAATTAAAAAAATGAGATAATCTCTCTCTTTTTTTTTTAGCATTAACATGAACATTAAATAATGCGACACTAATGACACATTTAAAATAAAATAATAATAAATAAATTTAAGTGTAACTTCTCTACTGCCATGCTGGGACAGTGTGGCATACTTTTAACTTTTATTAAAATAAATAAATGAAATTATTAGTTAATAAATGTCAGTGAAACAATGGGGTTTTTTTTCAGGCACGAGACAAATTCAAATAAAAAATGTGCAAAAAAATCAGCATAACCACTGAATTAAAAAACTGTTAACTCACAAAGTGACTTCTTAATGAGTTTCCTGATTATATGAAATCATTATCGTTACTAAAAAAGTAAAAACAATCTTGTGTGACTATTTAGCATTTTGGCAAATTTGTGGCTTATACACAAATCACCCAAAACCAGGAGAGATGGCATAAGAATGATGATGCTTGCTAAGATTATTATAGTTGGACTAATCCACCCACCAGACCGGCATAAACTAGCCTGAACCAGATCAAAAAATCGTGCATAGTCCACTCTGAAATAATGTGAGAGAAGTTGGCCTCAGTTTACCAGAAGTGGTTGATCGTAGCTGTCTACTTGATAAAAGACTGCATTAATATAAAGCTACCGGCCATTATGTAAGACAGGAACAGTGCATTCATAATTATTCACGTTTTCTTAGCTCAAGCTGCTGTATTGGTCACGTTCTAGCTTCCTACCAGGAGTCATTTCAATAAACAACGCCCTAAAACCGACATTACCGGTCAGCGTGGTTCATTTCCAGACTGGAGACCTTTGAAGTTAAACACACGCACTCAGAAATGTATGCGCACTATCCTATAACCAGTTTTAAAATTAGTTTAGGAGGAAACAAAAATAGAATAGTGCACAAGAAGAGCGATCACCGTGGGAGCGTATTCAGCGGAAACACAAACAGAATTATGGGAAACTGAATTTTCTTTTCTCTGTGGGTTTCTGGGTCCAGAGAAATGGCTGTCACTGCACTGCAGTCCCACACCCTGATCCAGTGCAGAGTGTGTGTGTGTGTGTGTGTGCGTGTTTGTTCAGACTCGCACATTGTTTCTTCACTTCCTTGGTTGTTCTTATACAGCCCTTCTGATGCTTTTGGTGGAAGTGAGTCTCTGCTGACGGCCCAGGCTGGTGCGCTGAACCCATTCCCACGACCTGCTGCCCTTCCTACTCACACACTTACACAGTTCACCAAAAGATTGTACGATTTTTTTTCTCAAAGCATGGTGTGCAAAAATAGACTCAGATGGGAACAGTGAAAAGTCAGGGATCTCAGGACAGAAATGAAGGGTGCATTACTCTAATAAGCATAAATATATTAATATATCAATAGTATATGATATAATAATAATAATATATTAAATTATACTGTAAATTAATTATACAATTATTTAAATTGTATTACACTTAATTCATATAAAACTAATACAAATTACATTAAATAATATTAAATATCATATACATATTATGCAAAAATACATGACAATATATAACATAATATATATATATATATATATATATATATATATGTGTGTGTGTGTGTGTGTGTATATATATATATAATATATATATAATATACTGCTGTCAAATTATTAATCACAATTAATTTAATCCAAAATAGTTTTTGTTTACATAATATGTGTGTACTATGTATATTTATTGTGTATTTATAAATACACACACATACATGTATATATTTTGAGACAAAATATGTTTATACATTTCAAGTGTTTATATATCAACTATATGAATATAAATACACAAAATATATTTAGTATATATTATATTTTGTATATATTTTTTCAAAATATATACTGTATGTGTGTGTATTTATATTTACATGATAACTCTACACAGTATACATACTTATATTGCGTAAACAAAAACTTATTTTGCATGCAATTAATCATGATTCATTGTTTGACTGATTAATAACAATAATAATTTTAATAATAATAATAAGTTTAAAATGGTCTCTAAAAAGTCTAGATGAAGTCTTAGCCTGTCTAAATACAAAGGGATAGTTCACTCAAAAATATAAACGACATAAATGAACATTAATTACTCATGCGTGCAAAAAGTATTTTCGTTTTTTTCCCGTAGCTTTGTAAAATTACAGTTGATCCACTTATGTCACACGGACTACTTTAACAATGTTCTGGGCCTCTAAAACGTCAGCTCCCTTGCTCTCTATGCTCTCAGACTTCATCAACAATATCTTCATTTGAGTTCAGAAGGTCTTGCTTGTTTGGAACGACACGAGGGTGAGCAATTAATGACAGAATTGTAGTTTTTGGGTGAACTATCGCAGTAAATAGAGCAAATTCTGTAAGGTACGACTTTATGGATGAACTGAGAGTAATAGGAAGTGGAGCGCTGTGCTCTTGGAGGTTAATCAGATGCCACACAGGCATGTGTAATCAGCTGTCCTGTGGGGAACGCTGCAATGGAAACTCAAAGCCAGAACACAAAGTATTAGTGCCAATCAGCTTAATGTCGTACACAACAAAACCCCTGACGCGTGTACACAGAACCTCTGCTCGGCGCCAGACACACGCCAGCGTCCCTAGCCGTCCGCCAGGGGTCAGGGGTCAGAAGGTAACAGAATGTCTTTTACCGAAGTGCGTAGCAACCGATGTACCTCCGTATGCGTCAGCGAGGACAGAATATAATCAGGTGAGTGCGCACGAGGAACGGTCTGAACTTAGCGTCGCTGCTGAAAGTTCATTGGGCTGGACTGGGACATTTCTGTGTCGCTTAGCAGCCCGACTGACGGAGACTGGGACGGGATTTCATATCAGAAACACGACAGTCCACAGCTCACAGAATCAATCAAAATCACAGCCAATGAGAAGTGCGTGCAGGCAGGCTCTCACCGGAAGCGTGCGTCTCACAACAAACATTAACACCATTAAATGTGTGACAACTAGATGTTCGTGACCGATTTTACTTATTGTGACATTTTACTTATACGTACCGTGACGCACTTCGGAGAGAAACGGAATATCGAATGAGGAAACTAGAGGGCATCACTTGTTTTTTTCTACTTTTTAGTAGGCGTTTCAGTCATATAATCGACATGGATTGATTTGCACGGATGAAAGTTTCTCCACAAATACAGCCATGTGAAGCTAACAAAATAAATATAGCCAATTTTGTTTTGATGTGGACTTTAAACTCATTTTAGACTCGCTTTTAATAAAGCACAAAATCACCTGAGACTATCTGCTGTCATGTAGTTTGCGTGTTGTTGTTCCGCCACGGAAATAAAAACTATAAATATGTCGCAACTAATGTTACTCTGATTAACATGAGAAAGATCTTAGGACACAGCCTTAAAGGGATATTTAACCAAAAATGAAAATTCTGTCACTGCTCACAGCCCGTGTTATGTACTGTGTTTCAGTTTTAATTTGATAAGAATACTTTTGTGCACAAAGAAAACAAAAAATAGTGGAAAAAAATTACTTTCTTCTGAAATTTCTTCTGTGTCTTTGATTGCTAAGGTTTTCTGGCTTGGTTCTTAGGGATGTTACTAGGATGTTGTGGGTGATAAACAGGGTGTGTTGCTTAGCTTTTAGGACACCGCTAGGGTATTTCTGGCCTTCTCAACAAGTCACGCTCTTTTTAAAAAAGTACTACTAAACAAGGTATGAATGAAGCCGAAGTCAGAAGCAGTTTACTGGCATTGCCCTCTGCGACAGAGAATCTCTCAATCCAGCTCTGAGCTGATTACCTGACACAATAAACAAGCATTTCCTGGATGTACAAGAGCGTCGGGGAGGAAAAGATACAATGGAGCTTTTAATAGATCAGCAGGCCGATGCTGTCCATGGAATAAAACACTGTCTGTTCCCACTGGCCCATCGGAACCGCCTGTCCTACGTGTGTTTTCAGCTGGTCTGAGAAATCATGCCGAAGGGGTTTCGCAGTCCTGAATGATGACTGCTCTAAAAAACTCTGGCTTTGTCAAATATTTGTTATTCGTCTATCAGGGCGAAGCATCCATATGGAAAAGGGAATATATTTTTGTCGTTTGTTTAGCCCTGGAGGGTTCGTAACGCCTCCGTTTGAGAAAATACACAAAGGTATGTGTGACAGAAACTGTGGCAAGATCAAAGGTGAGATGTTCAGGTTGTCCGACTAGTTTAGCGGATTCAGACCTCACCAAATCAGATGGTTGCTAACGCCACACCTACTGTAGCCTATAAGAAAATGCAATCAAACACACAGCGAATGTAATCACATGTCAACAAGAACGAATGAGCTATGAAATCTAATCCTGAACCAAATTGCAAGTGTTGCCTCTTACTACTGTGGTTTCTGTTCTCATAATGAGATTCAGCTTTAAAGCAGGCTAAAGCCCAGCTTGATTAAGTTCCCGTATCGCAGTGGCTCTCAACTTCAGCGAATGGAAATAATAAATTATAACGTACAATTAGGATAAAATGGTCTGGATCTTGGAGCAAAATCAGCTTAAAGCCCCTGGCCTATGCTATCTAGAATGATTTATACAAACCTGCTGAACTTACTACTTACTACTGAAAATTCAAGCCCAGTGCTTTGTACTTAAACCCAATAAGATATCGACTGCGTTGTGTAGAGGTTTCTCTCTGGAGGTTGTACACTTCTCTCACGGAGACTGATCTTCACCCATCGCTGTGTAATGATCTGGTGTCCGGTTCCTGATACTTTAATCTCTTGGCCCAGGGTTGTTTCCATTATCAGCTCTTACATAAGTCTCGCTCCAAAAGTCCTGCAAAGGTCTTTAAAAAATAATCATTTTCGGGTGTTTAATTTCTAAGAACATTTTCATGTGATTTCACACATTTGACTTTTCTGTTGATTTTTACCACTTTTATTTTTCAGTTTAGATTCATAGGTATATTACACATAAATTAGGTTTTAAGCTAAAAAAAAAAAAAAAAAAAACATTTCTAACCCTCTATCAAGTTTTAACATTATACTTTTGAATCTTTCTTAAACGGGATTAAAACAATATATATATATAGCACAATGCAAATTCACTATGTTGACCTTTTGCTTTGCCCAAAACACAAAAGAAAATGTAATAGATTCAATGGTTATAATGGAAATAGCATTAAACTATAACGGTATCTAGTGTTGTATGATGGAATTTTGTAATTGTTTTTATAATGGTTTATAATGGTGTTTTAATAGAAACCATAAGATTTCTGTGATGGTTTCTATTGGGCTCTGTTAGTTGTTTTTTATTTAGAAGGACTGATGCATAAAAATACTGTAAAACGCCGTCACTTCCCTGTTCTACATCTGTCTCCCATGATTCTCCGCGCCGCACGTCTATGAATATTAATAAACCCGCGTGTCGCTCGACAAGCTTACGCGGCGTTCGATTGGCGGGCGTTACGTAGACTCATTAATATTCATAAGCGGTTCCTCAACGTCAGCGCGCAGCCAAAGCTCAGCGTCAAAGCACGGAGCGCTTATCTCAGAACGCGTCAGGGAGAATTGTCGTATAGATGGTGCATTTCTCCGTGGACTTTCTGCACAAAAATCACTCTTTTGGTTATCAGAGTAAAGCGGTCTACGAGGAAAACATGTGCAACACAGAGGAGAGGTGAGAAAATACACTGGATTTTTTTTTTTTAATTTTCCACCGTTATGCAACATTTTAATTTCTTGCAAGTTTTTGCAGCTGGCGATTATGATAATTTGACATATCTGTTCAGTATTTAATCTGTATTTAAATATAAAATAAAAAGAAAAATAATATAAACTTGATTTATAAAATGACAATTCATATATATATATATATATATATATATATATATATATATATATATATATATATATATATATATATATATATATATAATCATTATTATTTATTTATTAATAAATATATATAGATAGATAGATATAATTAATATTTATTTAAAATATTCATTATGTAATATAAAATATGTTAATATATTTAAACGTTCTGCAATATAATGTTCTTCTTATATAATTGTAAAATGATATCTTCAGTAATATTTCAAATCTATTTTAAGCTTTTTTGGATACAGAAATGTCATGTATGTAAATCATGAATGGGCAGGATTTATTGTGATGTTCTGAGGGATCAGACTCACAGACTGTTATCAAAGCGGATTTAATGTCGAGCAGACAGATGAGTGCGCGTGAGAGAGACAACTGATGCTATAAATATTTCATCCATAACCCCATCAACTCAATTAGGATTCATGAGCTCGTAACAGAACCAAATCGCTCGCCTTGCCCCAAAGTTCATTAGTTTTCCTAAACAATCTAATTTCCTGCTTTGCAATTTCTTAACCTGGATTGAGGATGGAAAACCCAGAATGGATCGCCTGCAACCATCCTGCTGTGAAACTCCACCCGCAGTTGTCTTTGTTTTTGTAACAAGATTAGCGCAGGTGAGAAGCTGATAAACCACATTTAACCTGAGATTTAAGATATTCTGAGCAAGGAATACAGGGACAGAACATTAGATCAACATTACATAAGCTATAGTTCCTAGAAAGCTCTGTTGTTCAGCTGCAGCATCACTGCAGTGGCCCTGTTTATAGTATCCTTCACAATTCAGGCATCACTGTGAATTCATTGCATATATCTTCATATTTCCCCCCCGAATCCATCCGCACTTACATTTCATGCAAAGTCCCGTTTCTTGTTTTTGTTGTTTTGCTTGGACTCCACCCAGACCTGCCACACTCAAAAGAGAAACACTTCGCTGAAGATCGCAGCGGCACTAAGTCTCTGTAAAAATAGAAACATGTCAAACTCGCTGTCAAAGAAGGCCATTTGCGTGTGGCTTTGTAATCTGACACGTGAAAAACACAAACCTGCCATTTCTCCCGGTCAGCGATTGGTCCGCAACACATTCACTGCGAGTTGAAGGTCGGACCTCACCTTTCGAGCCTCTTTGTAGCCAAATGATAACTGTTTTCCTGGAAGACTCGCAGTATCCTGTTTTGGTTTTGACTGTTTCCTGGTCCTTCTCCAAAACACTCACCAGAGCCAATAATTACTGCTCTAAAGATTAACCTGAATCTCAGCCTTTAAACATATCCGGACCATCATCCTGGGGTCAGCTGTAGTCAGGGATTAATTTAACGATATCGGATAGTTTTGGACATGGTTCTGCTTTTGGATTTCGTGAATTAAACATTATTCCTGTTTTATGCGACAGTTGTCCGTTAGTTGGATTTTAGAAAGCCCAGTACACTCTAGAGAATAAATAACTTTGGGTTCCCAAAGAACCTTTCAACGGACAGTTCGTAAAAGAAACATTTTGTCCAATAGAAAGGCTTCACGGTTGTTAAAGGTGGAACCAATCATCACGATGCCAGTCATTACGCTCTGATGAATTCTATGGCTTTTCGGAGAATTTTTTTTTTCTTTGAAGTGCCGATTGACCAAACAAGGCATGCAACAATCAAGTTCTTTGAATGGTAAACGAATCTAAGAAAGTCACAGTTTTAGTTTAGCTTTTTTTCTTTAACGTTGTCCTGGATCTCTTATCATCCAGAGCGTATAATCAGCGACGAGGTGGTGGTGGGGGGGGTGGAGGAGTTTGAATGTCAGAGGGTGAAAGCATCGGCTTTCAAAACAAGCTGACATTTCACTCGCAGATACCCACAGCGTCTATATAGAGACCAGGGGAGGAGAAGGAACGAATAAAGAAGATCTCACAATCAATCATGCTAATTCTTTGTACTCCAGTAACCAAAACAGAAATGCTTGGTAACAGCTTCACCTGTTTTCATGTGGTCACTATGCAGATTTTGTCACCTGGGTTACGTTGGGTTACCAGCGAACAGAAAGCGCTACGCCTCCCTCCTTTCGTTTGCCTGCCGGGTAATCTGGCTCATGAGATGTGAAAAAGCACTCTTGTCTTTGAACGGCCATTTTCAGCGTGTCATTGATGGCTGTCAGCTGATAATGGCGTAAAACATCAATGTTCTGTTTCCCGATCATCAACCTGGCAGTAAGCGATCATGAGATCTCCTTCATCTAGCTTGTTGTAAACAGAGCTTGTTTTGAAAAGCGGGAATGCTTTCGATCATAATTAGAGATTTATGCTGACAGGCGTGCGGCCTGGCTTCAGATGAGACGTCAGATCCAAAGATCTCCCAGCATGTCACGGGGACGAAAATGTCTGTTATTACCATCTCTAAAAGCCAGTGCTGTAACTCAAGCCCTCTGGGATGTGAAATGTTCTCAGCCAAGCTGCTATTTACAGACTTGTTTTCACATCATGTGCTTGTTTGTGATCTGCGCGAACTGCCTCCTGCCTTCTGTCTAGTGGAAAGTGAAACATCTGTCTCCAAGAACCTAACTGCCGTTGCTTACCGTTGTAACGTGTGACATCGGGTCAGTTTACGCTCGTCCAGAGCGACCTGATTCGGTTTGTGTAAAATTAGTAGGATAATTGATTTTCCATAAAGCCTTAGATGCCGAAAATGCTCATTGCAAGGCTTTTTCAGCTGTATGTAGTTAGGAATACTGGCATTTAACAGTTTGATGTTGCTAAGTTAGCATTGGGCTAACCATAAAGCCAAATACTCTTCGGGAATTAGCAAGAAGGGCGTGATTTTAGTACACCATTTGTCTCAAGTGATGCCATAGTCTGCAATCGGAGAACTGTTAAAGTGAAAACAGCGCTGCAGAAAATATTACAAGGTGACGGTATCTGATAATGCGTGAGAAGAAATATGGAAAGAGTTAGTGTAACATTTCTGTGAAGCAGACAGGCAGACTGTTGTTATGCTCTTGGCAGGATGGGTATCTGTTATCAGCTGGCACCCCGAGGTCTGTGCCAAGCCGCGTCATGCACTTGACTCATGATTCTGGAGGCAAACCGAGCAAGGGAAGCTTTCAGAAGCGCACGCCAATTTTTGTTAACGCACTTCGGGATAATCTTACACAGCTTTAAAATGATATGTCTGTCTCTCCCTGTCTTGTAGTTGTGCCGTTCTGGGCTCGAGGCAGTGGGCTCCAGGGCCTCTGTGGTGCTCCTGATGCCCCTCTCCCACTAACGAAGATCCCGGGTGGGCGAGGGACGGGCAGGGATCTCCCTCACAGCGTACTGCACAAGGTGAGAACACAGATTAAGCTCAGTTCATCCAAATACTTTAAATGCACTCGCCCTCAGACTGTCCAGTAAGTAGATGGGTTTGCTCACCAATGTTCAGACCGTGCCATTTCTAAAAAACACACACAGACAACCGGCCCAAGGGAGGAGACGGGTGTGAAGAGATCTCTAGAGCTTGTTATTTGTCACGTAGCTCCGTGCCATATTTACAGCTAGTGTTTCCATCTGGCCTACATACGCGCGGTGTTGGTGCTTGGTACTCGAGCTCTGCATACAGCTGACCAAGTGTGTGAGACTATAGATGTCAGCACTGTCTGTGCGCAGACATGTGACCGTCTCAAAAAGGTTAAGAGGTTTTGGATCACTCACACCTGTGAGACGGTCTATTGTGCAAGTGACTGCTGTCTGCTCTTGAGCGCATTTTTTATACGAGTTGATTTTGTTTAAATATGCCACTCTGGTAATATTTACAAAATCGATTGAGAAGGTATAGGATAACACTGGGTTATAACCAAAAATAGTCCCACATTGCTGAGGGTATTTCCAACTCAACGCGATACATGTCGCAATACAGATGTCATAAAGCAATACAATCTCTCAGGATGCTTTTTAAAATCTACATTTACTACATTTAATTATAATTTACTCTCTTTTATGTTGTTCCAAACCTATACGATTTTCGTTCATCTTTGGAACACAAATTTGATTTGAAAGCAGGAGCTTTCTGACCTTGCATAGCCAAGGACATTGTTACAGTAGTCCATTTGTCATCAGTGGTTAAACAGTTATTTTTTTGTGTGTGCAAAGAAAACAAATAAAAAAATAACAACTTTACCCCATAATGCATGCATGTGATGCTGCTGATGCATGTGTGGGCTGTTGTTTTTGGATGCACTGTGCCTTTAACTGTCGGAAATGATATGTGTATCATAATGCAAATATGTATTTTGTTTTGCATATTTCTAGGGACATATCGATGCAGTATTGTGAGCAAGAGACCGTATGCTAATTCATGCAACAACAATTGCGTTACTAGGTTACATTTTCGAAAACTTAAAGACACAGTTAATGTATAAGCAAAACGGAACTGAGACTGAAGAGCTAAAGAATAACCTTTGTGCTAAAATTTCATGCTCTTATAAATTAACATTCTAAGTAAACGCTGAATATATCTCCCCCAGGACGAAAAGTTAACGGTGACTCAGGTGGGCTCGGTGAGCGGCGCACCCCCTGTCCTGCACTTCCAGTACCAATTAAGCGAGCGGCGGTTCTCCTGCTGGGACACGGTTCTGTCGGACGACGCGCTCTACCTGGAAATCCCCGCTGGAGCTCTTCACAATGGCAGCAGAGAAGGGTACATCGAGTTAAATGACAGCAGAACTATATCCATCTGTCTCTGCATGGTTTGGCTTTAACAGACAGTTTTAGGTCACAGTAGAACGAACGGCTGGTTTATTTTAAGTCAAAAGCAGCCCAAGTTGGTTTTCCATATGACGTTTCATCACCGGTATGAAGCTGTAAAATATGCAGCCCCTCTTGATGAAAGTTCTTTCAGTCATTTCTCATTTAAGTCCATGGCATGTGCTGAGGTCACTGCAGGCGTTAGAACAGAGTGTTTTACCTTCAACAAGCAGGTGGTGGACTGTCAGAGAGCATTAAATATGTGTGTGTTGTCCTGTGGCTAGTACATCTGCATTATTACATAAGATAGACATTATGTAAAAGCAGCAGTGCGTCACCATCTCTGTCTCTCTCATTACGCTGCAGTTTCACCAGGCTGCTGGAGTTTGCAGAGGAGCAGTTGAAAGTCAACTACGTGTTCCTGTGGCTTCAGAAAAATAGAGACGATCGATGTAAGATACATTTAAGCGCGTTAAATAAGCATTCTACCAAAAAATGATTCTGTCATCTTTGACTCACCCTCATGTTGCACAAAACCAATACCATTTAAAGCCTGGTTTGCACCAAACAAATAACTATGAAAATAACTATAATAGCATCTGCACCAAAGCCTTATTAGAAACAGATGCGCATGCTTGTGTGTTTTAAAGAAGGATTCTGATTGGCTGTTTTTGATTGCTCATTAGGTGGAAGTAATTATTCTGAACGTGATTCTGACTATATTTTTTTTTATGTGTAGCCTTGACTTACTATACTCATACAACTAGAGCAATTATTAAAATTCATCATCTTGGTGCGAACAGGACTTTTTTTCCGTCTTTTTTTTCTCCATAATGGAAATATAATACGTCTCATCCACTTGTCTTGTGCGCTTTGTAATTTTTGGAGCTTGACAGGGTTATTATGACTGCAATAAGAGATCGTTTCAGATCGGCTTCACAGAAATAAACAGGAAAATAACAGTATCAACAATGCAAACTCATTTAATTGCAAGTCAGATTCAAAGTCTGCTTTAATGCAGCTTTATAAAAAAAATGCTCAAGTCAATTTAGTAGTTCATTCAGTTCAGTTCGATAACTGTAAAGCTCATCATTTATAAAACCAGTTCATTTCAGACAGCAAGGAACCAGTTTTTTTCTAAAAACATACATTTTAACATGAGACTGAGTAAAAGATAATAGACCTTCCACTTGAGTTATCTAATCTTTTAATGATATAATGAATCTGATGCCATAATTCACTAAACGAGAAACTGTGTTTGTCTCTACTTGTGCAGCGTCTATCATGAAGACCTTCCACTACATGGGTTTTGAAGTGGTAAAGCCAGGCCATCCACTGGTGCCGCCCCGGCCTGATCTTCTCTTTATGGTCTATTCCATAGACAGCAGCAGTTCTGATGAAGAGTGACCATCACACCTTCACTCACTCTTAAAATGCCCCCACCCCTCTTCCTCCCCCTTTATACTTCTGCATCAATGACTTTCAAGACAGGGGGAGGGGTGAAGCTGGGCCAGCTAACACTCTGATTGGTTCAGTTTCCGTTATTATCCCACCCATCGGTTCTGATTGGTCGTTCCATCAGCAGGAGGTGGGTTGGTGCTAAAGCAGAAATCTAGCATATCCTATCTGCTCATTCAAACCATATATCAAATACTGTTGTGTACACCATGTATAGAACATTCAGGACAGGATACAGATCACAGACATAGTCGTGATAGTTTTTTACAGAAGGGAATGCATTTATAACCTGTTGTAGACTGTTTCCAGTGGCTTATAATGGTGAAACAGGTTTATTCCAGATCGACGGTTTTCTCTGTTCTGGTTTTACTCTTCTTTAGATGTTTCAGCCGAAACTATCACCCGTTAATCATTTAACGTTCTCAGAGGAAACAAGCTGAATAGCTCTTAGTAACTAAGACTTGACTCAGCATAGTTCGTCCTTTATACGCTCATTAGGATTCATGCTGTGTTCTATTCAACTGAGAACAACTTCCTATACAGGAAAGTGCAATAGAACGCGCTTGAAGTCGGACTTCAGACTTTTGTGAAACCTGCAATTTCAGTCACAGGGACTGGGCAGATGGTGCACGGCTCAAGATCGCACTTCTGCATCCAAACATCATGCAATAAATATTGTAGAATAACGAAAAACTTTCAATATTGGATAGAACGCAGCATTCTAGTGCAAGTTCGTCAAAACGGTGTGTCATTCCAGACCCCAACAAGGCACTTGAGTGTAAGTTTAGGTTGAGATTAGTTGAGTCTGGTTGTGAGGTTTGCTTTTCTAGAGTTCTTTGAAGTAGAGGTTGTTCAATCGGGCCTGTTGCTTATACTCTTTAAAACAGAGCCAGACCTGAAAACTTCTAGATGCATGAGCATGTTTGTGATGAAATCATTCTGGTTTTAAAAAATCCTGAAGGTCCTTGTTCTTATTTAGGGAGATGCAGAGGTCTTCTGCACGAGTCTTACCATAGTCCATCACACCTTTTGTCTTCGCCATCCCAAACCAACAGGAAACACGAGAGCAAACCAACCCCACCCTCAGCCCCTCAGGGGCTTTAACACAAGCACTTTAGGAAAACACAAGCAATTCAGCCCCACGGTGCATTGCACATCCGTTACAGAGAGATGTGCATTGAGCCGTCCAGATGTCTTGCGGTGTTTAGTGAACTTGACATACTTGCCAAAGATAATGGTCTCCATTCAAAGAGAACGCCTCAAGTTTCATTCAGATAAGACTGGTGAACTTACCGTAGCAGCACCTACAGATAGCAGGCTCGGTCCCGGCGCAGTCAGGTATAACATGCAAAAACATTCCCTGAAACGGAAGCCTCTGTTTCACCGATTTCTGGTCATCTCTGTGGAAATTAGGTGCAATGAATCCAGTTCTGTATACTTCTCAGCAGGGTGGCCTTTAGGTTTTGCATGTGTAAATAGATCTTACCTTTCCTTATGGGCTGTGACAATAAGCTTTTAGAGAATGTTTTTTTTTTGTTCATCCACTTAAATTTTATTTTTATCTATACGATTTATTTTGTCTATACCGATTGATTTTTTTTGTAGCGTAGGATTTAGAGTAAATCGAATATCATTTAATGACAATCTACACTTGTATACCTTGAACCTTTTCCTTATGTCCAAATAAAACACATGACAAAACAAAACCTCGCCGACGTGCCTGTTTTTCTTTCAAATGAATCCTTTGTCAGAAATGAGCTGAAAAGAGAAATACGCAAGTTGAGCAAATTGTTACGCAAATTGAATAATGTGCAAATTGAATAATGTGCAATCACAGTTGCAAAGGGGGGAAAAGTTCACTTTAAGATTAAAATTTTGCAACTAAAGTAAAACTTAATAAACGTGCATTTACCTTTTTGGGTCTTCCATGGAAAATGCTCCTTATAAAATGGTCTCTGTTTATTAAAATAATGTAATTCATAACTTTCAAAAGTCATTCACATTAAAACTGTCTCGTTCAAAGCCAATCAATGACAAGGAGTCCAATAAATATAGTTATTATAATTACTATTTGTTGATAAATTTTAGTACAGTTTAATTCACACATATTTAGTGTAATGTTAATAAGAAACAGATCAAATTCACCAGAAAACACTACGTATGTATGATTATAAACCGACAGCTACATTACATTTCCCATCAACCTCTGGGGCAGCACAATACATAATACATAGAGCACACTCCCATGCACAGCGAAATTCATTAATTGTAAAGTGTTCATGTTTATCGAGTAAAGTATTCTAACACACGGATATCAAAAATAAATCGCTTCAATCTGGGTTAGCGTTTCAAAATCATCAAAGCCAGCACAAACAGACTGAGCCTTGCTTATTTTTTTAAAGCTCACTTAAAATCGTTATTTAGATACGACTTAACGTCGTCTTGAAAAACACTTTTGGAGGTCCCTTCATTCAGAAGCTCTGACCGACTCTACTCTCGTTGACGGACAGAGCTGGCAGACCTGCGGGCCATATGCACTTAACGATCCGTGCCGGGTTACATCACAGTAATCTCGTCCATTAAAATGACCTACATTCTCTCGGCCTGGAACACGTTAAGATTTTTGCGCTGCTGGGTTACGTCCTCATGTTGAGGCCTGACCTCTGAGACCGTAATCCTTCCCCCGCGCTTATGCAACACCTGCCGAATTTCCCCGCGTTTCTTAGAAAGCCCGCGAAACACGTTAAAGAGTCAGAGATTTGGTTAATCCCACATAAACGACTCACCCTTTGATATAACGGTCTTAACTCTTAAACCACACAAAGCGTCTTTTTCCAATATATTAGAGAGTCCATGTCATTTCTATAGCATTTTAATCAAAGTAGTATAGTCACCGGTTTCACTAAATGCTAAATTCAACACGGCGTCATGATTAAGGTCTACAGATAAGATATTTATACTCATATCAAAGGATGAGTCTTTAATGTAGTCTTATATGTACACACACACACACACATCATGAGCATTTATGGCATTTCAAGGTTACCATAGTGTTTTTTTTTTTTGTAAAGGTTATCTAGGCACAGAGACGCAGTCTGGGGCCCACTCCAACCTGAAAACTCTTAGTTATACAACACTCAAATTAGGAGGCAGAAATTTCCAGATGAGCACTTTTAACATTTTATCTATTATTCAACATAAACCCGCCAGCCGCGAACGCCGAGGAACCTTCCAGACTTTCCACAGAATGCGCATTCGATTCGAAAAAAAGCGAAACCACTAGACACGTTTATCTTTTCGTTTTGTGTTTATTAAAGAAAATGACAGATCGACAGACAGAGCAATATGAATTTCTCTGGGAATCCAAGAGGGCGTTTTGCATTTCAATAGAAAACAAGTGCATGCGTTTCATTTGTCTTTCTCCTTCTGTTCTTTCTCTTTCTTGTCCTTCTCTGCTTTGGCCTCTTCTGCTTCGTGTTTCTTGATGAGTTCTTCCACTTCCTTCTGCTTGAGGACTTTGATTCTGGTCTTGCCGTTCTCTCGTGTCAGTGTGGCGATCTCCACTTTAAAGACGGACAGGAAAAGGGAACGATTAAATGGTTTTAAACGTAATATATGCAACTAATTGTTTTAGAATACAACGGTGATATAAGCTGTGATTGAGACAATACGGCGCAAAATTGAAAGAAACAGACATTCTGTAAAAGGGTTTGTTGCTGCGTTAGCATTTGTGTTTGTCGCCGCAATTCAGCACGCGATCAGCTGCATTGAGCCGAGAGCTGTGATGGATTGTGGGTCTGTACATGGTGTCATGAGATCATTCATAATGCAGAAGTCTGCTCTCCGCCAGACTGCCTCAATCCTCCAGCCTCGTCTGCATGCTAAAACATTTATTCCATCTCCGTCTTGCCAAACACACACCTTTCTCTGCTGAGAGCTTGCTGACGTCCATGGTCTTGTTCAGCACTTTGACGGCGAGAGCGAGGGCAGACGACAGAGTCATCTCTCCCTCTTTATAATCCTGCTTCAGCATCGACACAGCAGCCTGAAACACACACTCCGTGTTTCAATATCTTTTTTGTCAGGCAGGAACAGAAGTCATGTTTTAAGGACAGGTGCTTTGTCACCATCTACTGGCCAAAATCATGATATTACTGCGCACTAGTAGATGGACATTGCGGCTTTTTTTATTTTAATGCACTAATTTAAGAAGAAACACTGATTCCAGAGTTTACCAGTAAGTAATATTTGACTCAATCTACATGATTAATCAGACAAAAAGTGTGCAAAACATGTAAAATGTTTGGAGGATATCATTTTTTTCTTATAAAATAAAATCTGAAACATTAAGACACACATTGAAAAGATTTAATAAAGAGTTAAAAAAATTGTTAGTTTCTGAAAGAATCAAATTAGGCAAAATTTTCAATGCATAAAATAAATTTAAAAACATGTTCACAAAGGCTGCTTTAATTTGAGCAAAAGTAAAACAGCATTTTTGTGAAATATTATATCTATTTAAAATAACTGCTTTTTATTTTACTGAATTTGACCAAATTTGACAATCTGAAGTTGACCATTTTTATTTATTTCTGTGATTAAAAGCTGAATTTATTGGTCTTTAGTGTCAGATGATCCTTTAGAAAACATTCTATTATGCTGCTCAATTAAATCATTCATATTGAACAATTGTGCTGCTTAATATTTTAGTGAAAACGGTGCTACCCTTTTTTATGACTGCTTCATCAATAGAAAGTTTAAGAGAACAGCATTCTTTCGAAATAGAATTATTATGTGATGTTAAAAATGTCTTTACGGTCACTGCTAATTAATTTAATTCAGCCTCTGCGAATTAAAATATTAATTTCTTCTTAAAAAAAAAAAAAAAAAAACTTTCATTCATTTTGAACTTATTCATTAAACCAAATGATTTGTATGAACACATTTGGTTCAAATGAAGAGTCCAAAGTGAATTTTACTTTCTAGCACTAGTTGGGACAGATTCAGTGCGTCACATGTTCGAAGAGGACCGTGAAGCGTTCCTTTCACTCACTGCGCTGTTGTTGCCGATGCACGTGGCTTTCCAGCCTCCGTAGTTTCCGCTGGGGTCGCTCTGATAGAGCTGGAAGCCGTAATGTTTGTCCCATCCCATATACAGCAGAGACACACCAAAGGGCCTTTTACCTGACAAAACACACAAGTACGGTTTACGCTCCACAGCCCAAAACTTCACCAGGATCATGTTAGATTAAAATGTACCTCCAAACTGCGTGTAAGCCTGCTTGATGTCGCACAGCGCAGTGACCAGCTGCTCGCAGGGAATGGGCTCCTGATACTGCAGCAGGTACCTGTTCGCACATCATTACGTACTGCGTCAATCTCGAGACTCTCGTATGCATCGTCTTATAAAAGTCACAGTGACATTACACTCACCTCTGTGCGATGAGTCTCAGCTCGTTTGTGAGGACGTTGGCATCTGATGTAATTCCTGCTACGCTGCATGCCATGTCTCTGCATTACAGAATATATATCAGAGCTGTTAACATCGATTTTTATAAAACAACAAATAAAATTAAAATATTTATGCAATTTCTCCTATATCAGAGCTAAATAATACTTTCCTTTAAAAAAATATGCAGAAAGCACAACACAAAGCTAAAAATGTATATAAATATATATAAAAAATAAATAATAATAATAATATTATATATATATATATATATATATATATATATATAGTAAAAGGTCATTCAAAATATTAACAGACACTGTAATAAGAAACACAAAATTAACACTGCCATACACACTTATAAAATGCATTTAAATATTAATTCTAAATATTAAATATTAATATAAGTTCTCCAACAACACTGGCAGAAATGCGATTGAACATCAATTCTACATTAGTATTTAAATATAAAAATGAATGCATTAAAGCTAATGCTTTCTTTAAAGGAATAGTTCACCCAAAATGAAAACGACCCCATATTTTACTCACCCCAAAGCCGTCCTAGGTGTACATGACTTTCAGATGAACACAGTCAGAGTTTTTTTACACAATGTATCCTGGCTCTTCCAAGCTCGTCAATGCGGCCATTATTTTGAAGCTCAATAAATCGATATATCAGCAAGTACTGTGTAAAACTAATACGCCTTCGGGGGGTCATCACACGTCCTCTGAAGCAAATAGATGGGTTTTTGTAATAAAAGGTATTTCTAGTAGGGGTGTCACGATGTACCGGTATTGACGATAACCATGATATTAAAATCATGAAATACAGACAACGTGTTCATTTAGGGTGGCACTATATACCAGTTTTGGCGACAACCATGATGTTTCATAATTAACAGGACTCTTATGATAACGACAGCGCTAGTGTCTGGTTTATCTCGAGGTGGCAGTAAGACGACGACGCACTGCGCACCAAAAATGTGGGAGAGTCGAGGCTCTGTCCATAGCCCGAAAAAAGTTCGACATTTGACTCCAGAGAAAACAGCTCCTTAGACCAGCGCTTTTTCCAGTCCTTGCGTGTCTCTCTTAGTTAACAACCGATTCTGATCATCAGATAGAAGTTAGAAGTGAGCTAGAAGTGTGTTCCGATCGACATGGACCCTACACAGTGACCACTGCTCTCTACTCCCATTAAAGTTAACTTCGAAACATTCATTCACGGATTTGCGCTGCGCAAAGAAGCCAGAACTCAGAGCTCAGTCTGTTAGTTATTCACTTTGCAATTTTATAACTAGAAATATCTTTGTTACAAAAACCAATCGATCTGCTTCAGGAGGACACGTGATGACGTATAGGTTCGTTTTACGCCGGATAAATAATGGCCACTATCCACCAGCATTATCAAGCTTGGAAGAGCCACAATACATTTTTAAAAAACTCTGAAAGAAGTAAATCATACACACCTAAGATGACTATGGGGTGAGTAAAATATAGAGTAAATTTCATGTTTAGGCAAACTATTCCTTTAACATTTTCTACAGAAATAAAGTATAAAAACCTAAAAATAAAAATACTTCAACCTCTCTGTGAAAACTTTAAATCCCATAATTATGACGTTATCTGTGTTCCAAGTCGTCCTGAGTTTGAATCATTTTAAGGCCACGTAAATGATTTGAATCTGAATGACTGACTCACTCATTGAGTTTGTAAATCTTCTCGGAGAAGAACACCTCGTCCAGGAGTTTGTGGATGTTCCTCCTCTCAGCCGCCAGCAGCACGCCGTCATTGGCCAGGATGCCCAGACAGGTGCCAGCGTGACCGATGGCCTCCATGGCGTATTCTACCTGATACAGACGACCTGCCAACAACACAACACTCACAAACCGAGACCTTCTCCAAATCACGAGAAATCAACGTTTAGAAAAACAAAAACATGCAATGCAAATGATGCAGTTGTGGATGTGGGGGCTCTCACCCTCTGGAGAGAAAATAGTCGTCCTTGAGTCATATCTCCGAGACTGTTAAACAAATCAAAAGCAAATTGTGAATAACTCTGATAAAAACGAATCAATAAACTGCATAAAAAATAGATTAAACGCACCAATAATCCAACTTACCATTATGCCTTTAAATAAAATGAATCCTGCAAACAGGAGAAAATCGGATTAATAACCAATTTTATATAGGCATTTATAACTATTACATTTATTGACTTGCTATTTTATGATGCTGCCAGAATATACACACTCCTATAGCAACAAAATGAAACAGAAAGTAGCAGGAAACATCTCAAACACACATCTAGCCAACCATATATACTTATTTTACCATGTTAAATTAATATAAACGAGAGACTTAAGCATAAATATGGATTTTAAAGCTGCTTTCTGTTTCTCCAGTATGAATGTGTTTTAGCTTTAGCATTAGCATGACAGCATGAAGCAGCAACTTTTCATTTCATCTAAATGTACCCTACGCTCAATTATTCTTTCATCGGTTTAGCTAGTCACGCGCGCACAGAAGGCCTTACGTTTTAATGGGCATCATATATAATGTCTAAAATACGACAGAGTAGTATTATTTTCATACCTAATGACTGAGTTCGCGCTGCCTGGACTCTGTTGCGGCTCCAACTCCGCTAAAGAACCTCAATGCAGCGAGAAGCGCGTCCACTCTGGATTCACTTCCATTGGCGGTCACGTGTGTTACGTCAAGCTCTGCGATTGGTTCCCTTCTTTTAGTTAGCGGCAGAGCCATAGCGCTCTATACTGCTCTGGTTAGCTGTAGGGCAAGCAATTTGGCTTTATATGTTATTTTATATTATTATTTTTTGTTATACAATTAAAAACTTGCACTACATTTGTGTTTAAATACATTTTTGAAATAATTGCAAAATTTAAAAATTCCTTTATGCATAGAGCAAACAAATATCCAATCAGTTACACTACAAAAAATAACTGGTTAATAAGATAATAAGAGTCATGCATTTGGGAAATCATAGAAAGAACCGGTTTTGTAAGAATAATTTGTTTCCGAGTCAGATTACGGTCTGCTTACAGGGCCTTTGTGCTGATGAGAGTGGGTGAGCTAGATTGTACGTCCTACAGAAAGGAATCGTTCGGTTCAACAGCGCCCCCAGTGTAAAGGAAGCTACATTACCATATATTTTATAATAAGTACTACGAATATTTCAGAGCACATATTAAACCACAACTCAATTCTAAAATGCATATCATATTGAATTTTTACATACCCAAAAATACACCAAGATGAATGAAATAAAATTTCTGTCATACTACAGAATGGTTTACAAGTCATTTGCTTGCAATTTGGACACTGATCACTCTGTACTCTTGCGTTTCACTAATTTGGATTACACTGATCGTGCTCCATGGTTTTGATTCACTACAGAGAACTGGTTCATGAGAGTCATTTGTTTGCGATTTGAACTACACCGATTGCGTTGCGTTGCCAGCCTGAGGTGTTAGAAACACAAAAAGGACAAACTCAGCATGCAGATCTCGCTATTTATTAAAAATTATTTACAATAACAGCATAACCCAAGAAAAGAACAATGATTTTTTTTTTTTTTTCAATTTCTACTGCATCGTTCACCCCCGCGCTGAGGAGTTGCATACTGTCTTCACATACAGAACACAAGACCTGAAGCCAAACATCGCAACAAGGCAAACAGCACTGATAGTACCAAAACCAGCCATCATTTACTCTCTAATGTCAGCTCAGAGTAATATATTACGCTTATGGTTGAACATACTTCCTTAGTCATCGTTGTCACTCATATCCCAAGTAACAAAAAACACTAAATGGACGATCATAATAAATAAATCGTTACTCTACTGGATCGGATGAAATCGATAAGTGCGCTTTTCTGTCGTGACGGCAATGTGTGGACGTTCATACAGAAACGAGAGCCGGGAAATCAAAAAAAAAAAAAAAAAAAAAAGAACAGTGAGCTAACAAGCTTTGAATCTGGGGCGTTTTCGCTCCGTCAAAATTGGCCGTGTTAAAATCAGCACCATGAAAGAAGAGCAAAGCCTCCATTGGCTGTGAGGTCGTCGTGCAGTCTTCGCGTCCAGCACCAAAGAGCTCAGAAGAACAGTTTTCTTGACACGCGTTGCAGGCACTGCAATACGAAACGCCCAAATGAAACCTACCAAATCTCACGCTCCACAAGCAGACCGTGGAAAACACACACCGTATCGCGTCTGGCTGTGGAGACGATGATCTGGAGAGAAATCTTGGACATTTGTTTTTTTTTTAAGTGCAAAATAATGACGTCCTCCGGGACGGGAGGATTCGGCGAACAAGAGGCACAGAGTTTATAAGGCCTCCTGAAGGCCTCTGGGTGGCGCTGTACTGATCAGAGGTCCATGGGTGGTCTCCGTGGCTACGATTGTGCTACGGCAGCAGAGAACGAGCTACGTACTTCAGGATGCCTCCGTGCCTGAAAAACGCCACGTCCATGTCGTTCTCGAAAAGAGCCACGACGCTGAAACTCTTCCCCGTGCTTGTCTGAAAACAAAGGCAGGCGTGGATGAAAATAAGCACGGACAAACGAATTGCAGTTTAATTACGAGCAGGACTTTTCTTAATTGAATATCTATTCATTTTAATCTTATTCATTTTACAGATTAGTTAGTCTTGTTGTACGATTCATTAAATGGACTAGTTTGAAAGAGGGTTTTTTTGACAATCAACCTAAACTGCTTTTTTGTTTCTTTTATTTTTGTGAACCAAACTACACTTATTGTGATGTACCTTTTCATTTACACACACAAAATGTTTTAAATCGGACTGCAGTAGCTACTACACCGATTGTTCTACGTCTTTTTGATTCACTAAAAAGAACCGTTTCATAAGAGTCATCCGAACGTGATTCAGCCAACCATGGCAGCAATTGCATGCTTTTGATTCAGTCCCTTTTTAGTACATTTGGCTAAACTGGTTATTCTCAATGTATTTGATTCACTAAAATCAACAGGTTCAAAATATACTTGTTTTGTCTTTTCAAAAAAAGATTAATTGATTTGTGAACAGTTCATAAGAGCTGTTTGTTTGTCAGTCAGATAACACCGGTTGTGCTGTTTCTGTGTCACTTCTCCCTGATGTTTTATCCACCGGGAATCACTCTACCTGTACTGTCAGGTGCTGTCTAGGCGTGAGCTCCTGTGGGATGTTGATGGTGAACCGCTCTTTTCCGCACAGCTCCAGTGAGTCGGCATTTTGTCCTGGCAGGAACTGCAGCGGAGCGATTCCCATCCCCACCAAATGATTCCTGTGAATCTTCTCAAAGCTCTCCGCTATCACCGCACGGACACCCTAAAGGAACCAGTCAAGACAAGTCTCTATATTAAGTGTTTGCTCAGAATTAAATCACTTTGTAACTTTGTAGTGGAACAAACGCGGTTCCACAGGAGGAGGATTACGGGACCAGTACCATTAAATAAGGTCCTTTGGCAGCCCAGTCGCGTGAGCTGCCGGAGCCGTACTCTTTCCCTGCCAGGATGATGAGAGGAACGCCATCTCTCTGATAGCGCTCGGCAGCTTCAAACACATCCAGCTGTGATGAGAAAACACGTCAGATCATGACAGACTCGGAAGGAATCAAGCATTAATTGATTGAACCGGTTCAGTCTGGTCACTGACCGTCTGTCCTGATGGAATGTGCAGTGTTTTGGGTCCGGTCTTCCCGAGGAGGCGGTTTTGAAGCTTTATGCTGGCAAATGTTCCTCGAGTCATTACAGCATCGTTTCCTCTCCGTGCGCCGTAGGAATTGAATTCGCGAGGGGTCAATCTGTATCAGATGTATAAGCGAACTGAACTTAGTTTCTAATAGTCTTTATACACGTATGAATGAAGAATTATTTACCGCTAAATGCAATGGATTTCAAAGTCAAATATACGAACATACAGAGAATAAACGGTACAAAAACCCTTCCGAATCATCTCACCGTTTGCTCTGAAGGTATTTGGCGGCAGCGCTGACTCTTGCGATGCTTCCCGCTGGAGAAATGTGATCTGTTGTTACTTTATCACCCAGAAAGAGGAGTGGGTACGCTCCCTCAATGGACTGAGGAGGGCACACCTCTTTAGACTGAGACGGAGAGAAACGGGCCGTGTTAATGTCAAAGCACCGTGATCTGTAGCTAAATAACAGTTACTATTAACTAAAATGAATTAAAATCAAGCTGAAAAAAATATCAAATGAAAAATCTTTCATTTTGCAACTGACAGAAATAAAATAAGCTGAACTACTAAAACGGAAAGATAAAAAAATTAAGCTAGGCAGAAATATTGATATTAAATATTTTAAACAATTAATAGTACACAAACAAGTTTTTGTTTGCAGGTGTGTGTGTTCTGTGTGTATTTATTATCTATATATAAATGTACACACATACAGTATATACTTCTATACATCCATTTACATTCATATAATTTATTTTAAATAAATATATTTAATATATAAACATTAAATTGTTTTTTAAATATATACATGGTATAAATACATGTGTGTGTATTTACATAGACATGGTAACATTATGTGAACAATTTAATTTTTTTATTAAATCACAAATTAATCGTGATTAATTGCATCTAAAAGAAAAAAAAAAAAAAAAAAAATAAATAAATAAATATATATATATATATATATATAATTTTTTTATATATATATATACACACACCCACACACCCACATACACATGGATATATATATTTAAAATCTAAACATTAAATAAATATATATATATATATATATATATATATATATATATATATATATATATATATATATATATATATATATATATATATAAAAAACACACACACATATACACATACACATATATACATATATATTATTTGAATATAAATTTATACATGCAAGTATTTTCAAAATATAAGCTTTTATTTTGAATGCTATTAATCACAATAAATTGTATGACAGCACTAATAATATGTAAATAATACTGCATGACACGCACCAGTTTGCTGAAGAAGGACGGACATCGAATGTAGGTGGATTTGGTATCCCACGGGAAGAGGGCAGATTCAGCAGACTCTAATCTGTTCCAGAACGTACTTCCTTTCTGCAGACAACACACAAATCAGCCATTATTGCACCGAGTTCAAATAAACAATAGTATTTTCCATGGAACGTGTGCTATTATTATCATCATCTCATCGCACCTCGATTCTGCTCCTCAGGTCTTTGAACATGGAGGCGATGACAATGTTCTCCTCCGTGTGGTTCACCTCCTCTTTGGTTGGCCAGATGTCCCGCAGATACACGTCCTTCCCCTCCGAGTTCACCCCCAGCGGTTCCGTCTCCAGGTTGATGCTGACTGTGCCTGCGATCGCATACGCCACCACCAGCGGAGGTGAAGCCAAATACTTCGCCCGAACGCAGTCACACAGGCGTCCTTCTAAATGCCTATTTCCAGACAGCACGCCACAAGCCACCAAGTCACCCTGCACACAAACAGACAGATTAATACACAGCAGATCGGAGAGAGGAAGCGACGCAGAAATGGGATTAAACTGCCTCACCTGTTTAATGGCATCCACCACACTCTCAGGTAAAGGTGCTGTATTTCCCACACAAGTGGCACATCCATAACCCACCACCTCAAACCTGAAACACATCCAAATTCATGCTTATTCAAACAACTGTGACAAATGTGTGTACCTAAAAATATCACTATTATTATTTTTTGTAAATAGCCCCTTATTTATACATTTTTTATTTATTGTTAGTACCCATTTAGTTCTTATTTTTACTTGCAGTAGGCTAATTGAACATTTTAATTAATCCAAAAATATGCACAAAACGCTGCATTTTATTATCAAGTATTGCAAAAGCAGATAATGTTAATTAACATTAAATAATATTAACAATAATTACTGTTCAAAACACGCATTTGACCATTATATACATCTTATACATTTCTAAAAACTATATCACTTTAACAGACGTTTGGTTTTAATCATAGTTTTGCTAAGAATGACATTGCTCTGTGTGTGTGTGTGTGTATGAATGAGTGAATATACTGGTTTTTGTGGTTTGTAGGGACAAATATTTGTGTATTGACAGGTGCTTTTTAAGGATTTTTTTAACTGCTAATTCAAAAGATTTAAAAAAGAAAATTGTGTTTCTCTGAAAATCTAAAAATGTATAGGGTATAGCTATATAAGGTTGTCGGGTAAAAGCTGATACAGTTTGTACACTGTAATAAAAACCATTACACCTTTAAATAACAAAAAGCAACATGTGTGAGCGCGCGCGTGTATACATGCTGCATGTACCCGAGTTTCCTGAGGTAGGGCAGGACTCCACTGGTGTTCAGGTAATGTGTGACGGTTCCACTGCCGGGCACCAAACTGGTCCTGATGTAGGGTTTTACCGTCAGACCAGCCTCGGCGGCTTTCTTCGCTAGCAGACCTGGACAAAACACAGACGTACACGTCAGATTCACTAAACCTCGTGCGAACAGCTCATATCAGATCCTGAGGCGTGTTGAGGTCTGACCTGCGGCCAGCATGACGGACGGGTTACAGTTGTTGGTGCAGCTGATGACAGCAGCAATGACGACGGATCCGTGCGCCAGGTTGTACTCAGCCCCCTCGTGCAGGAAGGGGACCCGAGTTGCCTGCTTCTCTTTGGATATGTGAAAGCCCTTAAAACCCACCTGCACATATAGCAAAAACGTATATAGCGATATTAGTGATGTGCTTTGCTAACTATATATATTTTTTCAATTCAATATGATAATGTGCATTCACCTTCTCATTTAGGCAGTTGATAAAGTCTTCCTTCATGCATGTCACAGCGACTCTGTCCTGAGGCCGTTTAGGCCCACTCACATGAGGGACGATTGAGCTCAGGTTCATCTCGATGACCTATGACACAAACCACATCACATGATTCAACAGGGGAAAACCCTATACAATATTTTCAGCAGCAAATCAGCATATTAAAATGATCTTTGATGGATCGTGTGACACTGAAAACTGGAATAACGATGCAAAAAATCCAGCTTTGCATTACAGGAATAAATTATATTTAAAAAAATATTTAAAAACATTTTAAGCTGTAATAATACTTAATTTGCATATAAATTCCTAAACTTCGTTTAATTCTCAAAAATGTTAATTAAAAAAAAAAAAAGAAAGAAAGAAAAGTTAACCAACCTCTGAATACTGTGGCTCTTCTGATTGGTCGCCGTAGCTTCTGAAGAGTTTGATGGCCTTTAGATAGTCTTCTAAAAGCATAAGCTTCTCCTCACTGCAAACTGATAAAAAAAAAAATGCGTTAAGCTACTTCTTTACAAAGACCTGAAGCTTTTTAACCTAAAGTACACAGGATGGTCCATACTGGTGTGTTTAAAGTGCTGAAGGGTGATGTCATCTACAGGAAAGAAGCTCACGGTGGCGTTGTACTCCGGGCACATGTTAGCGATTGTGGTCCGATCCGGAGCAGAGAGCTGCTGCACACCAGGCCCAAAGAACTCCACAAACTTCCCACCGATTCCTGCCTGACGCAGGTGCTGAGACACAAAGATCAGATCGAATCAGATCAGAGCATCATTTCTTTATAATTAACAATTTACTAATTATGTCATACATTAAGGAAACAAGGACCACGCTGTACCTTAGTGATACCCAGTACGATATCAATAGATGTGGCAAGGGGATTAATGGTGCCCACGAGTTTACAGCCGACAACCTGGGGCAGAGTCAACGACACTGGCTGACCTAACATGACAGCTTCTGATTCAATGCCTCCAACTCCTGAAAGAGCGTGAGAGAGACAATGTGAAATAAACAAGACGAAATAGCGCACAAATACAGCACAATGACTAACATTATGCTTACCCCAGCCTAGGATCCCAAGGCCGTTGATCATGGTGGTGTGAGAGTCTGTTCCCACCACGCTGTCAGGATAAATAAACCCCTCCCCTTCCTGTACCACCTGACACAGGTACTCTAGATTGACCTGATGCACTGTGTTGATGTCTGGAGGAACTACGTTGATGTTTTTAAAGGCTTTTGAACACCACTGGAGAGAAAATAGTGAAAAACAAGCATTAAAGTACCGTTTAAACGTTTGCTGCCCGAGAAATATTTCTTATTCTCAATGTAGAAAACTGTTGTGCTGCTTAATATTTTTGGGGAAACAGTAACATTTAATGTTTTCAGGTTGCTTTGATTAATGGAAAGTAAAAAAAAAAAAAAAAAAAAGAGTCTTTTGTAACAATATGTACAAGAATAAAAGCACTATTTCTTTCAGAAAATAAATGACTGAATTTACTTCAATATTGAACTGTCCCATTTTATAACGCATTACTGTACATGTTACTTTAAAAAATAAACAATATTTGCTGTCATAATTGAAAATGATAGCCACTTCTAAAACACTTTTCTAGGCAGGAAACATAAAGACTTTTCCGGTTAAATTTACCTCCTGATAAATCTTTGATGATCTCACTTTTAATAACTTTATTGTGATATAAATCCAAATACATTTTGCGTTGTTTTCTTGTAAATATAAAGAAAAGCTCACCTTAAAGAACTGCAGCCTCTCTTTGTTTCTGTTGAGCTCCATCTCTTGGTTTCTCATCATTGTTTCAGGCCTGTGTGGATCAGTCAGACATCGGGGCATCAGAGAATGCAGACAGATTCATGTGAGAGGGTGTGTGTGTGTGTGTGTGAGGTGAGACGTACTCTGACACAGGCTGCAGGTGGAAGGGGCACAGGAGGGGTGTGTTCTCTATCTGTACTGCTGCACTTCTGCCACTGGAAGCGTCAGAGCAGGACGCTTTACTGCAGCCGCCTCGATGACCCGGTCGTTGACCCGCACAGTGACCTCCGGTGCTGCTCCCTCGTGGAGACGGTCTTCCAGTAGGAGACCTGGCAGCGGCACCGTGACTATCCGTGTCCGTGGCGGGTGGAGGGCTCTGGATGGCACTGAGAAATGAAGCAAATGCTAGTTAGCGATTTTGCCGTTTGACGGTAGCAACATGCTGCATCCTGCCTGGTTAAGCTCATAAAAAGAGACACTTTTCACAAATACAGAAGCACAATACATTATAACCTTAATTACTGTGTACGTTAGAAGTCCTAGCCTTAATCACTGTTTATGCTAATGTTGTAATTGTTGGGTTTTAAAACATAAATCCCGCCTTAATCCATCCTTTAGCCTTTACGCTCACTCTCACCATTTGCTGTAGTCGATCTGCAGAGAATGATCTACGATGAGGTCTGTGGGGCATCTGGGGTTCACCAGGTTGGGATCGACCCCCTGTTTAGCTAAAGCATCTCTCATGGCTGCCAGATCCACCATAGCAGGAATTCCCCTGGGAACACAATGGAGCTATCAGGATGTAGTCGACCTTATGATCAGGGCCAGTTAGTGCCTTTAAAGATAGGACCGTTCATCTAAATAAAGCACTGTGATATGATTTACTGCAATCTAAGCCATCTTGCCATACTTGACAAGAAACAAGAAATGCTTATCCAGAAAATACAAGCTTTAAAGGCTCCAAGCCCACGTCGACGTTGTTAGTTTGAAAATTAGAATGTTATCCTTTGGAAAAAAAACAAGAAATATTAGTATGGTCATTTTGAATTAAAATTTTAAGTTTACATGGCCACTCAATCTAAATACATTTTTCAGACCCAACATTTATTTGTGCGCGCTCACAATAACAACAAAACATTGCGCTTTTGTAAAATAAATGAAAGCAAATAGAGTGCGATCTCTTTCTTTGTGATCCTGAACCCGAAACTCCCGCGAATCATTGCAGATACGAAAAACATATCTACAGAAAGCCAAACGTCATCTTTCCAATGATTATGTAATAATTTAACGTATAAAAAAAAAGTACTAGTTTATCAATTAATTATTAAAATGATAATGCAGCCCCCTCAATGCATTTCGCTGACACATTCATTATCATTACTTCTGCCAGTGTGCTATGGCACGCTTTACGTGTGGGCTCGAATGTTTATTAGGCTACGTAGACAATTATAATGAACTAAATCGTTTATTAATAATATGCGTGATTAGTCGATTAATGCTTTGAATGTACGGCTACTAGTCGGCCAGAAAAAGCCTTAGTCGAGGGCAGCCCTAAAAACGAGCACATTTTAAATAGTAATCACAATTTTTAGCCAGTGACATAAAAATCACGCAGGCCTACTCAATTACTCACGTAAAGTCCTGTAGCAGAACCCTGGAAGGCGAGAACGCAACCTCGGCCTGGTTCTGCTGCGTTTGCCAATCCAAAATACTGGAGACATCGTCCGTCTTTATGTAGAACCCGTCACACTTCCGGATGGCGGACTCCAGGAGAACCCGCATACAGAACGGCAGTTTCTCTACAAGAGAATGAGTCAAGACTTTAATTTTACTTTTTTTTTTTTTTTTTTTTTAAATCTGAAATCGTTTTATTCAGCAACGTCGCTTGCATTTGTGCATGATTTAATTCTGTTAATGCACTGAGCTACTCACCATATCTGACATCACTCAGCTTCTGTGGGTTGAAATATCGGCGCTCTTCGTATTGTTCGCTCTGCAGAGTGTCGATCAAATGGCCAAATGGATGTTCTGCACAGAATAAAAGACATTAATGAGAATTTCCGAGCTGGTCAACCAATGCTATTTGTCTAACTGTGACAGGAGAAGAATGGCTTGTGTGTTGGAAGCTCATTAATCTGATCTGGATTCGGGTTTGGCTGTGACCGCACAATGACCAAACAGAATCAAAACTGGCCCAGATTACAGCAGACCAACACCTGCAACGCTTATATAACTCAAAGAGAGTATCTTCTCCTAAACCGCCACTGTTCTCAGGCTTTCACCTCTTCCCTCCTAAAGGCTAAAGCCCCCTTTAGAAAACACAAAGTCTACAGCTGTGGGACTTGTGTTGGCAGTGAGTACTGAGAGCTTACAACCCCAATACACAGCCGTTTAGGGCAGAACCGAGCAAGCAAGACAATTGAACATTCATTTAAGCATTGCACCAAAAAAAAAAAAAAAGACAATGAAAGACAGTACGATCTCGTTTCAAAGCCAACATTCCCATTTATAGAAGCATATTATGATCAAAATTCAAACAACTGCAAATTAAGCATGTGCATTTCCTAGCTGTGCCTAGAAGCAAACGCCCTTTTGGATACTATGGACAACAATAAACCATTTTCACATTTTCTCATTTCACATTTTTTTGTGCATTGTTATGTGTTGTCAAGCTGTATTGTTAAAATACAGTTCTATTATTACCTAAATTCAGAGTTTTAAGATCACTGTTACTGTTTTTATCCTGTGTCAAAAAACATCATTTATCAGGTATGTGCATTTGTTTAATGTAAACAATGCATTGAAAAATACTTATAATAGTACTGCTATCTACCTATCTCTCTCTCTCTCTACCTATATGCACTTTGATTAAAATAAACGCTTTTAATCAGCAAAGGACACATTCAATAGGGTAATAAGTGACATTTACAAGTTAAGACATTTATTAGATTCCAAAAAAACAACTTTATCCAAATAATTGTAGCCTTGGTGGGCATAGGAGACTTCTTTCAAAAACAAACAAACCAAAAATATGAACAAATTGATGAACAAAATATGAACTAAAAATGCTATTTTAGTAATGTCAACAGCATACATTTAACAGTTCTCATTAATTTGGCTGGCTTTCATGACATTGCATCCAAAGGGGATCAAATCAGTTTGATCAAATTGTCTTTTACAGATTAAAAACTAACGCACGGAGACACACACACACACACACAGAGAAGAAACAGGTTGTGTTAAAGTAATACTAGCACTGCTCCAGTCAGATCTGCATGCTGTCACAGAAAATTCAAAGAATTTAACCCATATCCATGCAGAAGGTTTGACAGTTCACTAAAAAAACAGAAGAGAGACCAACAATACAAAACTCACATTACTTGGCATGTACTGCTGTATATTGAAACGCAGTGTGACTGCATGTGTGGTGGATGAACATGCACAGACACACGCTTATCACTCACAGCCTGCGTCTGCTGCCTGCTGCATCCATTAGATTAGGTTAGATGAGTTCAGGTTAAACAGAAACCACAGGAAAGAAAGAACACAAACATGCAACGCCACCTACAAACACACAAATCCCCTGATCTATATTTATGACACGGAAGATAAAGACACTGGGTGGGAAAGTAAATAACACTCTCACTAACAGACAATCAGATTACAGTTGGATCAGTCCACTGACATATACACAGTTAAGTATAATTATACACATACAAGAAACCTTTAGGCATTTTAGACCTTTGAGGATAATTCCCTCCCAAAGTTTTCCCATAATGCAGGCGGTTGGTTCACAAAATGTATGCATCTCTAATAATTTAAGTTCATTTTAAGAAAAAAACTATTAGGCCATTTTTGAGCGTTTTACAGCAGTTAGAACAACCTTGTATCAAGAAAAAGAAGTGATAATGTATTGTTTGTTGCATAATCATAAAAATAAAAAAATGGAGAATGCTTTGCTCTTACCATAGTATAATGGCAATAAAAGACAGCAGTACTACTTCAAATCATATATATACACACATAATAATGTTAATTATCATATTCACGTACTTTAATATTTATATATTACATCAAAGCAATACTACGGAAACCATGGCACTGCCGTGTTACATATGTGCTATTGTAAACAATGCACAATAATTGACCACTGTACATAACAGGCTGCATCTCAACGCCTAATGAGCTGCATGCCTAGACAACATTTTCGCCATTTTAACGTTATACGTATTCAAGCAGTCGCTGTCAAGGTGGGAATTTCACTAGGTTTCGATACACGTCGGTTTGTGATCGCGTGAGGTGCATGTTAGCACGCGACCTGGACGTCAGTCGCTCTCTCGCCGCTAGCAGTGCTGCTAATGACAAAACCGCCTCTTTCATCCTTCTAAAAGTGAATGTTTACGGGCCGTTTTAACACGAAATTGTGACTTCGCGCATAACCGGTTGTATATATCTCGATTAGAGCGTAAATGAGGTTAATATTGCTATTTTTGCCAGTAAAAACAGCCCTTACCGTGCTGATGAGAGCCGAGCGCCATGATGACTCCTAATATTAACACGACTCCACTCGCTCGAGCCACGACAGCTAGCCAATCAGCAACCAGTACCTCCCTGGGGGACTGTCCAATCAGAGTGCAGGATCTCGCACAGCGTTCAATCAACAAACCACATAAAAGTGGATGTAGAGATGATCATTTTTATTAAATGAACACATCTATATTAAATGTTAAATACTTTATATCGACAATAGTTACGTGTAAATGTCTGAAGACATTCATTTATTTAATATAAATAACAATTTATTTTTATTCATCATATTTAAGTGTGTGTGTGTGTGTGTGTGTGTGTGTGCGTGTGTGTGTGTGTGTGTGTGTGAACATTAATATTCATGCATTACTACAGATACAGATCATTTAGTCTATTTCATTTCAGAAATTATTTCAAGCAATTATCTTTTGTTCTGTATGTACGATTTTTTTCTGAACGTAAAATCTAAACTGATCTAAATTCTTTTCTGTGGTTTTATTAACAGCTTTTTATTTTTAAATGTATCCTTTTCAGTCGAGCCATTGCATCTTTACTTGGCCTTATTGTATTGGTAAAACAATGTAAAGTTCTTCATATTGTTAAACACAACAAAAATGCTTGTAGTTGTTCGTGTTTATTATGCATATAAAAAATTACAAATATGTTCACAGAAATTCATGTCTTATTCCATGTAATTCTGAATAAATTATTTTAAGCAATATTTTATATTTGTGTTTTGTAATAATGCAATGCGTTTTAGAACAAGATTAGATCCCAATTCGTTCCCATTTTCCCCATGTGTTTTGTGGTTTATAATGCATTATTTGTAAAATGTATGTTACTGTATTTTCTATACATATGTTATAATATATTATGATATACTATAATTAATATGATATTTAACAGAACACTATATTATGGTGTTTTATTACTTTTAAAGTTTCTATATATTGTAAAAAAAATAAAAAAAATATAAAATGTGCTGGATCATAATTAAACCATGTCAAAAGCTATTGTCAACTGTGATAATTTTAAAATAGATGTCCAGATATAGAACATAAATAACAACTTGTATAGCACGCATCACCGTCCAATCATCAAGCAGCTCCTCCTGAGTCACTGACCAATCAGCAGGCAGCAGCGGTCAGTGACGTTCGAGCATGCGCCGGAAGTTTGGAGAAGCGTTCAGCTCGATCGGCATGACTGTCAGGAGCTGCAGGCCGCGAATCGATCGGGCAAAATGCGGTTTTTAGAGGCATAATCGCGGATTTCTCTCATGACAGGACCGCGCAGCTCCGTTTGAGGCCACTGGATGGAGGAACCGCAGATATGGCGAGCTAACCGGGTGAGTTAGCGTGTGTCTGAGAGGTCAAATGAAGCGTCCTGTACTTCTGATCAGCGAGGGGGAGGGACGCAACATTAGCTGTGTGTGTTTTTTTTTGTTTCGGGGGGGTGTCTGGTGAATATTGTCTCGTGTAATGCGCATGTGCTGTAGATACCATGCAGCTTCCCACCAAAAGGTCACACTGACTCTGATAAACATTCAGCTCTGTGTCAGAGCCAAATAACTGAAAGACTGACAGAAATAAAGACTGTTGGCTATTTATTGGCTATTTATGGTCATTCATGTCGAGCAGACTGCGACAAGTACCCTTAAAATTCAGTAAAGGTAACATAAATACATAAAGCTTAAATTATTACTGTTTTATTTATTTCTACTTAAATGCAAAAATCCCAGTTGTTATAAACATGTTGTTTTAAATAGGTTTTGTTGTCAGGTTAATTCTAAATATGATGCTATAATTAAATAATAATAATATAAATTTATCTCCTCTTTAATGTTTACTTTGGCACAACTGAGGTATACATCTTATTTGAATAAAAATATTTATTCAATACTTTTTTTTGTTTCTGACAGTAATTTACAGATTAACGTGAATGGATTGCATTCTTTTTTTTGTAATAAAATGTTTTATTTTGATTGACGTATTGTTCATGATAACAAATATGCAGTGCTTCAATAGTGTTTGATTATTTAAATAGGTGGTAATATTTAATTTGTAATCAAATTGCTATATAACAATATTATTCTGGTTAATTAATGCTATAAAGATTTAATTTTTTTTATTATTATTTTGACTGGTGTAATCCTGGATAAATTGTGGCATTTTTAGAATTAACGATTTGCATTACATTTAGATTTATATTATTTACAAAATTGAATTTTTTTTTGTATTATATTTTTATGGTGCATGTAGTTTATTTTTTATTAACACTTCTTTTAAGTTAAAAAAAATATTGTTTTGTGCTCACAGTAAACTTGCTCATCTTCTTCACTGTAAAAAAAATGTAATACATTTATATTACTAAATAGTACGATTATTAAAGATAAATATATTTCTATACCATTAAAGTTCAATATTTAAGATATCATTGACATGTGCAAAACAGTACAATCTATGTTCAGTAACTGCTTTTTTTGTTTACACATGTCAAGAAATGATCTTTGCCGAGAATATGATTATGGCATAACCCTTTGAACTTTGTACTCTCAGATCTGCAGTCTTGTTTGAAATGCTGTGATCTTGTCACTTCAGGTCGAGCGGGAGCGGAGCGAGTGTGCGCACGCGCGTGATTTTTGTGTGTGAGGTCGTCGGCAGCAATGATGCAGCAGAAGCGCAACATTCAGATCATCGAATGGGAGGATCTGGACAAGAGGAAGTTCTACTCCCTGGGCGTCTTCATGACCATGACCACGCGGGCCACCGTCTACCCGTTCACCCTGATCCGCACCAGACTGCAGGTCCAGAAGGGGAAGTCGCTCTACAACGGCACCTTCGACGCCTTCTGGAAGATCCTGCAGGCGGAGGGCGCTCGTGGCCTTTACCGAGGATTCATGGTCAACACCTTCACGCTGATCTCAGGTCAGGCCTACATCACCACCTACGAGCTGGTGAGGAAGTACGTGTCCTGCTACTCGTCGGATAACACCGTCAAGTCTCTGGTGGCGGGCGGCGCGGCCTCGCTGGTGGCCCAGAGCATCACGGTGCCCATCGACGTGGTGTCCCAGCAGCTGATGGTGCAGGGTCAGGGGGGCCAGCTCACGCGCTTCAAACTCAAGCCCAAGATGGTGATGGCCACGACCAAACACAGAGTGACGTTCGGCCAGACCAGAGACATTGTGGTGCAGATTTTTCACGTGGATGGATTGCGGGGCTTTTATCGCGGATATGTGGCGTCGCTCCTCACGTACATACCCAACAGCGCCGTCTGGTGGCCGTTTTATCACTTTTACGGAGGTAAAGAAAAGCGTTCTTATTTTGAAGTCGATGTGTGGTTATGTCGGGGCAGAACGATATTGTCCTACAATCTGAGGGTGAAGAAATCGAAAATGCCATCGAATTAAGTCTTTAGCGACGCGTGTTGCTAGTCAGAAATTAACTTTTGGTATTGGCGGTAGCAAATCTGCTAAATATCTTCATGGAACATGATCTTTATTCTATTCTAATGATTTTTGGCGTAAAAGAAAAATATATCATATTGACGCATGCTATGTATTGTTGGTTATTGCAACAGATATGCTTAAAATCAGTACCTTTTAAAAAGGATAAACAAATAAAATCTATATGGCATTTATTATTCGAGCATACGTTAAATAATGATGACTGCAAGTTAAGTGAAAAATGCATTTAAAATGTAATATCATATAGTATGCATGTTCTAAATGTGCTCATCTCCAGATCATTTTTTTTCTAGCTGACTGTCGAGTTTATGGGCATTGAATGGCTTTCTTGATACATGATGTTACATTATTTTTTTTTCAGGCTGTTGACATCATTAAGTGGTGAACACAGAAAACACAGATTGACATATTTTTCACATTTCAGTAAATTATACTCTTTCTTTCAATATAATATAAGTTCTGGTGTCTTCGTGTTTATTTTGCATGCTTTATTTAGCAAAAAGAGGAAGACACGGCGGATTCACGCACATTAACGTAACCAAAATGCCGTTTATTGTTAGAAATTGTGATATAATTTACAGAATTTGAAAACATACCGCATGGACCTAGAGACTTCAGTCACTTCCCCACATACTGCTTTTAGTCTCCTTCCTGTGCATTGTGTAAAATCATATTTATCACAGTCAAGATATCAACCTTAGCACTCGGCACTTCCTGCTTAAAGGGATATATCACCCCGAAATGTAAATTCTGTTGTTAATTACTCATCCTCATGTCATTCCAAACCCGTAAGACCTTCGTTTATCTTATGAACACAAATTAAGACGTTAACAGATATTAAGTGCTCCCTGACCCTCCGTAGACGGCAACACAAACATTTAAAATAGATGGATCTGGCAACCCGGATGCTGCTGCCGCGTCCTCGTGTGCTTCGTCAGTATCTCGCAACGATCATTTCCATAAAGTCGCACACCGTCTGAATTACAAAATAGCAATTCAGAGAACAAATGTTATTTTTGAACGCGAAACATTTACCGAGGTCCTGACTGTGACTCGCAGCCTGTTTGTATATATCAAGAAGGCACCTCCACCAGAGTATCATTGTACATATTCAGTGAGAATAAAGGTCTCTGCGTGTGTGTGTGTTTCCAGAGCAGCTCTCCAGATTGGCTCCAGCAGACTGTCCACATCTCCTCCTGCAGGCCGTGGCTGGACCGATGGCTGCTGCGACCGCCTCCACCCTCACCAACCCCATGGACGTGGTCCGAGCCCGAGTACAGGTACAAACTCACCCATAACCTGCTGGAACTCACAGTTATTATTTAAGCAAATCGTTTAAAAGTTTTAAGTCGGTAAGATGTTTTTTCATGTTTTTGAAAGAAGTTATGCTTTATGTTTATTTGATCAAAAGTACAGTAAAAACTGTGAAACCTATTAAATTATATTTAAAAACTACCTTTTTAATTTCAAGTTATTCCTGTGATGGCAAAGCTGAATTACCTTTTTTTTTTCTATGCTGATTTGCTGCTCAAGAAACAATTTATAATTTTAGGATGCGTTTTTTTGGGGGTTTTTTGAAGAATAGAAAGTTCGAAAGTGCAGCATATTTGAAACAGAAATATTTAGTAACAGTCCTTGCTAAATAAAAGTATTAATGTCTTTCTCGAAAAACATTCTTGAAAGATATTTTAAAAATTACATAAACTTACAACAGTTCTTATTTAGTATTTTCAGTTTCTAGTACTATCATTATTTTTATATTTAGTGTAACTTGTGGTACTGAAATAATATAAACTAATATAATGTATAATATGATATAACTAATATATTATAATATAAAGCTAATAAACAAAAATGTAACTGATATAGACGTATTTTAAAAACAATAAAAAAGACAAAATAAAACAATCTATACTTAAATATTATCAAAAAACTGGCAGTATATCACTTATGCAAAATAACAGATTTGTTTCAATGTATTTATTAATGTATTAAACATACAATATTTCTTTTTATTCATTTTAACAGAGTTCTTTAAGTGTGAATAACCTGGTCAGATTTTCCCAACCTCTCTTTACTTATGGAGTTTAGATAATGTGCTCATAATCACGATCACTTCTGAATGAGACTATGATTTATTCTTGTGAGTGTCTGTGTTTGCAGGTCGAGGGTCGTTCGTCTGTGATCGAGACGTTTAAGCAGCTGCTGGCCGAAGAGGGCGTGTGGGGTCTCACCAAGGGTCTGTCTGCACGCATCATTTCCTCCACGCCCACCTCGGTGATGATCGTCATCGGGTACGAGACGCTAAAGAGACTCAGTCTGCGGCCTGAACTGGTGGAGAGCAGACACTGGTGAAAACGCGCATACCTCAGCCTTTTAAACAGATGCCTTTTTATCATTTTCACGTTTTACGAGGACCAGGCAATAATTGGCACTCAGATGCGAAGCTATATTTCCCCTCTCCCTTTTTTTGTGGATTTTGTATATTTTGTAACCCGTGAACTCATCCGGCCCGAGCTTGTATTTTGTAACAACACGTCATAGAACGCCGGATCTGTGCTTTTTTTTCCCGCCTCAAATGTGTTCATCTGAGGTTTTGAAGTGAAAATCGGTTTGAAACGGTGGCTTTGACGAACTCGTTTTGAATCTAATGCAGTGCTCTTCTCTTCATCTGACAGGAAGTGAGATCATCACGTCTGTTACAGGGTAGGAAGCGTAAAAACACGTGCGGCTTTTACACTTGAAACCCTGGGATGTTTTTAACTCTAGCAAATAAGTCGGTGCTCTCGGCCCTCTGAAACGCACCTAATATGGTCTAATATAATATTCTACTTTGATGCTTAATATTTGATTATAGAAAAATGTGAAAAAGACATGAAAATGAATCCTCACGTCAACGGGCTCGTGAATATTTGAGACAATAATTGACTAAACCAAGCATTTCCATGGTCATGGAAAACGTACAAAATGTTTATAGTAAATACAAATCTATTATACATTACCATACACTATACTATATATTGTGTTCAGGTTTTTATTTAAATGAGCCCTTCATGTGTAGGTATTACAAAATTATACTTAATATTTATCCGTTGATCAAAAAAGTGTCAATTAATTTTATTAAGTGGCCTTTTCCCAGGGTTATGTGAGAAAGTTGTTCGTATCATGCCTTGTCTTTAACCGTCAGCAAACAGTGTTTTGGGGCCAAAGCTTTTACAGTTGAAATGATTTCTAAATGTGCTCCGTATTTTAAAAATATCTGCCGTAGTCGTGTTCGTCTAAAAGATTGTTTCTAACTGGATCTGTGTCACTTGGGAGAGTAAATTAAACCAACCACATGACTTTGAAACAGTTTTTTTCTTTTTTTGGCTAATGCCGCTCACAACATTCAAAACGCTGATTTGGATCTTAATTAATCATAATTAATTTTTACAGGTTTGCTATAATACAGATTCTGAACAGGCACAGCGACATTTAGTGTCCTGTAGAGGGCAGACAGCGATCAGTCATGAAAGATCAGTCAATTTAACATTTTGATTTTAAGTATTTAAACTCTGATGCAAATACATTTTATAATAAAATACGCATCCAAGTAAAATGTCATGCAACGTCATTGAAATGAATGCGAATCCCGAACAAGACAAACAGCAGCAACTAAAAAAAAAGAGGAAGCTTTAAAAAAAAAAACGAAACATTTATTGGTATCGCCATATGCAGATGTTGAAGTCGGCAATGAAATAAAAAAAGCATTTGCGTTGATGCTACGGTCTGGAGAGGCTGTGACTATTCACATGGGACAGTCGTAAATGTGGATGGCTCGGTCGTCACCCGCAGACACGATTTTAGAGCCTGTGGGGTTGTACTTCACACTCCAAACCTGCAAACACACACACATTTGAACGTCAGCTTTCCCTAAAAAAAAAAAATACAGTGAAAAACATAACGCCGTGAAACATTCAGATTTAAAATAATTTCTCTATTGTGAATACATTTCATTCATTCAGCATAATTTGTCCTGTCTTCAGCGTTACGTTCTAATATTTGCAGCTCAAGTAATATTTCTTATCAATGCTAAAAAAAAAGGGTCGATGGTTCTGTCTTTGCTTAATCACCCTCATGTCGTTCCAAACCCGTAAGGCCTTCATTCACACACAAATGAAGACATTTCTGATGAATTTCCGAGAGCTTTCTGACCCTGCATAGGCAGAAAGGATCCTGACACAAACAAGGCCCAGAAAATGTGTTAAAATGGTCCAATGCGACATTAGTAGTTCAACCGTAATTTGAATATTGTAATATTATAAACACTGAATATTGTATGTTTGTTAAAATCATAGCGTAAACATATTCACGCGTGCGTTCTTTGCACACACAAAATATAACTAATGGAGTATTTTAACAATCTCCATGCTACATTTCTGGGCCTTGATCATGTTAGGATCCTCGCCGTCTATGGAGAACCAGAAAAACCTGGGAATTCATCTTCATTTGTGTTCAGAAGCTGAAGGTCTTTGGAACGACATGAGGGCGAGTGACAAAATCTTCATTTTCGGGAACATCTTTCACCTGGTCCTGATGATCAAAGAATGTGTTCACACACGATCTGCTGCTCGTGTCCCACACTTTTACACTCTTATCAGACGAACTAAAAACAGAAACAGGCATCAGGTAAGAACGCGAACTGTATGTCAAATCGCTGCTCATCTGAAGCGCATCAGCTCTTGCCTGGACACGAAGTGCGTGTCGTCAGGAGAAAAGGCCACGTTCAGCACCCAGGATCCGTGGCCGCTGAGAGTGCCGGCCAGGTTAGCGTGCTGCCTGTGAGACGCACACCAACAACCAGACCGTGAGATTCAAATGCGTTAGGAGGACAAAGATGCATGCAAATTTGCAACGTACACGTCGTAAATCTTAATGTAGCCGTCGTCTGACGCGGTTACCAGCAGTTGAGAGTCTGGAGAGAAAGTCAGAGACCTGATAGGCATAGCGTGCCCTGAAAAAGAAAAAAAGGGGACATATCTTATTAATCCCACAGTTTGGCTACTGTACCTTTAAGATGGTGTAGCATAAACAGTAATAAAGCAGTACCATATACATAACTGGTCAAAAGTATGTTTTTGAAATAAGATTCTTATCCTCATCAAGGCTGCATTAATTTGATCAAAGATATAAAACTTTTTTTTTTTACGTTTATTTAAATTTTTTACTTTTTTAAAATGCAATTTATTTCTGTTTTCAGTGCCTTCAGAAATCATTCTAAATTGCCAGTCAATAAACATTTCTGATTATTATTTAGAATTGTTTTCGGTGAAAAAACAAACCATTACATTTTTTGTTGTAAAATTTAATTAATCAGGGATTAATTAAATCAATATAAACTTTTACTTTAAATTGTTAAAAGAATCCTAAAAAAATAATTTTTTTTTTTGCCACCACAGAAATAAATTACATTTCAGAACATACTGTGATCAAAAATCTATTCATTTTAAACATAATCACATTTTAAACGAAAAAACTAAAATCATAAAACCAAACGTCTGACCGCCGAAGTAATTAAAGCTAACGTTCATCATGATTTCCAGCTGTACTTGCTGGAGCAAATGAAAGGGATGAGTGAGCGATGGAGGGACGCAGGAAGACAAGAGAGGAAACCTGGAGTCGTTTGGTGACAGGAGCCGAGGTTTATGACCCTTGAGGGACGGACAGGTTTTTCCAGCGCGTTCACGTAACCCATAATGACCTTAAATGCATCTAGCAGACTAACTAACAGAGCAGTTTAATAGAGGAAACTAAAGACGGCTTGAATCATGTGGGAGACGATTTTCACCTTCCAGCGTGTGCAGGAGTTTCCCAGTCGCGATATCAAAGATATTAATGATTCCGTCTATAGCACCGCTGGCTAAGTACTTTCCATCTGGACTCTAGAGGGAGAGAAAGACAATTATTAGGCCTGGAAAACTTTATATTTCATGAGAAAATAACTCATTCTGATGTGTAATGCGAATAGAATTTAGACTGCCATTTGCAAAATCATTTCTTTTTCAAACACTGAAGCTCACCGTTACATTTTTGCAAATATGTCATTTTGAACTAATACGCATTTATGATTTATGTGGTTTGATTATTGAATGAGCGATTACACTTAAAAAGCCATTTCTTGCTGACAAAGTATTTTAGAACCGAGCATGACATAAACATGCAGGCTTTTTAAACTAGTTCATTAGATTAACTTATTACTAAACCTTAAATTTATAATATCAGCAAGACAGGAAATGACACTTTTTGTACACGATTACACATGCACAAAATAAATGCAATAATTAAAATGTAATGTACACAACAGTTTAACGGTTTGGAGTTTGTAAGAAATGAAATATAATTCAAGTTCATATAATCTTTTTCTGGATTACAAATCAACCATAAAAACGATTTTTTTTTTACTTTTAATTATTCCAGCATTTTTAAGCAAAAAAAAAAAAAAAAAAAAAGAAAAAAAACGAGACGCAACTATTGATAACCAGAATATTCAAATGATTTCTTTAGGTTCATGTGACGCTGAAGACTGGAGTAATGACGCCGAAAATTCAGCTTTATGTCACAGGAATACATGTTTAATTACGTCCAAATAGAACAGTTACTTTTAATATTATTGTAAAACCTTACCAACTCGAAACAAAAGAGATTATTTTATGACGAACTTTATACGAATGGATAAAATGATTCTAGCCCAACATTATTGCTTTTTTTTTTTTTTTTGTTTGACAGAAATAAAACATCGTTAACACTGGCTTTAGATGAGTTTATTATTCAGCATTATTCCAGACTCTTACGTAGGCGATACTCAGAATGAATTTTCCTCTGGTGTCCAGCGAGTGCTCCTTTTTCCCACTTTCCACCCCGAAGATGTTGACCTTTCCTAGATGGCTGCCGGTGGCGATGTACTTGGAGTCAGGAGAAAACGCGACTGTCCAGGCATCAACTGCAGACGATATAAAGTGATATTTTAGTATATTTCGATACTAGAATATACTGTAAAATTTTTATGTTATTTATTTTTTTATTTATCGAGTTTATTGGAATTTAATGCTTTTTAACTAGGCTTCTTATGATCATCAAGTTTGTATTTATTTGATCAAAAATAAAGAAAAATTGTTTTTAAATTTTTTTAATTTACTTTAGAATATAATTTTATCCTGTAAAGCAAAGCTACATTTTCAGCATCATTACTCCAGTATTTAGTGTCACATGATCCTTCAGAAATCATTTTAATATGCTCACTTATTACCAATATTGGTAACAGTTGTAAAACTTGTAATACATTTTTCAGTTGATGAATACAAAGATAAAAAAAAACAAAAAACAGTCACAGAAAATTAAATAGAAATACTGTGTTACGAGATACAATACTGCTTAAAAGTTTGGGGTCACACTTTTATTCAGTAAGGATGTTGAACGGATAATTGATAGTAAAATCTTATATTGTTAGAAAAGATTTCTATTTTTAATAAATGCTGTTTTGATTAACCTTTTATTAATAAAAAAATCCTGTTTAAAGTATTACAGGTTCCAAAACAGAATAAAATAATAAATAAATAATAAATCAGCATATTGGAATGATTTCTGAAGGATCATGTGACACTGAACACTGGAGTAATGATTCAGCTTTGCATATATATATATATATATATATATATATATATATATATATATATATATATATATATATATATATATATATATATATATATATATATATATAAACATATTAAAACACACACACAAATAAACAAACAGACATACATACATACTTTTTTAATTATTAAGTTTCTATTTTTAATATTTTATTTCATTTAATGTTTCTTTTAATTCAGAAATCATCAGAAAGTCTTTAGGTTTTAGTTTTCATTTCAGTAAATGATGATCATCTTGCATCACACACACACACACACACACACACACATTTAAAGCTGTCTTTAAAAACAAATAAATAAGCAGCTCACCAGGGCCTGCGTCCATGGACTTGATCTGTTTGCCCGTCTCCAGATCCCATAGCCGGATGTGAGCGTCTAGAGAGCTGGAGGCGGCGATGGCTCCGTTTTGACTAATGTCCACCGAGACTATACCCAGCTGGTGACCCTCCAGCGTCCACTGCAGCTCCAGCTTCTCATCCGACCTGCATAACAACACGTGGCATATGTTTAGACACAAACGCTTTCTTAATCGAACGCTGCACTGCACTTCAATTATTGATTTACCATTTCCACACTTTCACCAGGTCGTCCAAAGAGCCGGTCACTATGGTTTCTGACCCGTCTTTCTCGCTGCGACCCCACGCCGTGGTCCAGATGGCGTCTTCATGAGCTGCAGGAACACAGAGATTTATTGGCTGTGCCCAAATAGGCTCTAAATCACAACAGATAGTGCTCCTGAGGATAAAGATCAGGATAAAACAATACTATCAGTGTGTGTGAGGACTCACCATGCTCCTGCTTGAATAGTATACTGTACTAAAAACAGAATAATTAACATGTTTATAATCACACGCCATCATTACTCTGATTGCATATGTACAGCATAACAGAAAACATGCAAGTTCATATTAGATGAACTTAACGTTACCTGTGTGCTCATAATCTCCTTATCAAAATCAGTTTGTAATAGAAACGGGCTCCTTTGAGTTTCTAAGCGAGAGCGCGAGCTGGATTACGTTTTATTCTCAGTTTATAAACTCGCTTCATGCAAAACTGCTAGCGTAGCGTAGTTTATGACTACATGTATCGCCTATCGAAGGCTTCAACGCTTCCTGAAGAGATTTTAGCGCGTTTGTGGTTAAGTCAGGTAATCTTTAAGATTTGTTACATACATGCGATAAGGAATCAAAACGCGTTGTTAACGATAATAAACACTCGCTCTGACGCTGCCTAGAGAGCCGCCATGACACCTGCGCGCAAAGTACCATGGGAACAACCGGCAGACTCCGCCCTCATGTACGTGCTTTCAAAGTTACAAAATTATCAAATCATTAATACAAATGACAGATACCACTGATAAAAATAGAAATAATCACAATTTAGTCAATATTAGGCTATTCTTATCATTTAGTATTATAAAAATGTATATGATTATTATATAAAAAAAGTGCTTATTTAAAGTAATAAATATGAGGTTTGCTGTAAATATCATTTCTACTCGATTCTGTTTGGTAAACAATATGTTTCTGATCCGCACAGCTCGTTTTGCTTTACCTGAATGTCACAAGTTCATAAAATTCTAGCTGTTTAATGTTTTAAGGTATATATATATTAAAGAGGGTATGCTATTTTACACCCCAAAAATTTAATTCTGTCATCAGTTACTCTCCATCATGTTATTACCAACCTTTATGATTTTCTTTCTGCCATGTAATAAAAAAGGAAATGTTTTTGTCTTCTGTAACGAAAGGCAATGTAAAAAAGTGAATAATTAAAGCATTAATGTTAAATAGAAGTTGTGACTCCAAAGACTCTTATTATGAAGGTTTGCTGTAGATAATTAAATTTGATAATTGATATAGTTCACTTGCCTATGCAATTATGGATGTATTAGTCATTTGAATAATTAAAATTTTACATTAACATCAGATGTGCTTGAGTAGATATTTTAATGTGTTTTAATTTATATTCGTTAAACGCCACCCCCATGTTTATTCTCTGTTTTATTACTGCATTGCCTTTAATCGCTCGTTTTTGGTGTACCCTTTAAGACAGAAAAGAAGACAGAGCAACAGTTTTTGGGCTTTTGGAGTTTATTTTGCTTCTGTACAAGAACATGCAGTAAACAACTGAAACTTGAGTCAATTCTTTACCCAAAAGAACGAAGAAAGATTATTGCTACTACATGTATTGTTGAAAAGCGGTTATGTTTAGTCAAATCAAGCCCCCTTTATTTATATTGTGTTTTAATACAGTGCGTCAAAGCATTAAAACAGGAAAATAGTGCATTGTTAATGCGAGAGGACGATAGCAAACTGATATTTTTGTTAAAGTCGGTTCATTGATTCAGTGATGTCATCATCCAGCTCATTTTAGTGTGCTATTTTCTATACAATAGTTAAAAATGTAATTAGTTATATAAAAATTTGCATTCGTAAATACATTTATATTTATACAAATGCAAGGAATCCCAATGTATTTATAAAAATATTTGTAAAGCTTTAGATTTTTCTAAACGTATGCACATATTTTTACATATACAGTAGTTCCCAGAAAATATCATTCAAAGTTTCCAATTGGTTTCAGCTTCGGACTTTGTAGCTCCCTAAACATTTGCCCTCAACTCTCTTCATAAAACAAAGGGTCGCCGGTGCTTTCAATACGCGCAACTAATAAAGAGTATTGAAAAAAGCTTGATAAGTTCGTACTGTGAGTTTTTATATAAAATGAATTTGGTGCCACATTCATATTCCCGAAGTGTTATGGTAGGCCTGTGAGAAAACACCATGCCAGCGAAGCTGATGTCTGGCAGTGTTTTGTTACGGGTTTGGACGAATTTCGGCGTAATTTTTCGGTACATTAGTGAAGCGAATTATTTTTATTTGGGCAGCACTTATATTAATGTCCCGCCACATGTATTCAGGAGAGAGAAGTTTACTAGGTTTGTGCAAAAGGAAATACTTGTTGAGGTGAGACTCCTCTTGCCACACCGCCTCAATGGAATTTGCAGCGTCAATGCTCAGCTTCTCTCGGCAGGTTTTGGTGAGATGATGCACATCCTCCAACGAGCCGCCAAACACAGCCCCAGCGTAGTAATAATCACCTTCCCCTGCTGGAATGTATGCTTGAGACTCTGGTCTCCGCTCATATGTGAACTGATCCCTCGGAGTGTCATAGAGCCAAGGATGTATCGTGCCTACCAGACGACCCAGAGACTCCGCGCCCCACCGGGCATAGAACTTTGTGTCTATGTCAAGGCAGAAAATATAGTCGGCCTCACTGGCCAGTTCGTTCTCTATTAGTTTTTCCAGCTTTTCCATCCGGCCCATGCTGATGTCCTGCCATCTGCTCAAGCTCTGAACCTTTAAAACGGTCAGACTGCGGTTTTCGCCTATCTTCACTTCAGGCACTGATTCTGGCTGATCTGTGAACAAGTAGTAATGCACTCGAAATCCGACAAAGTAATGCTGCTCTGCTGACTCCAGAAAATCTTTGACAAAACGTGTGTACCTAACGAGCGGAGAAAACAAATACAAGGAGATGGTTCATTTATCATTTAAAGGGGTCGTATGAGGTTGCATTATTTCGTGTGTTTGGTGTAATGCAATTTGTTTAAGGTTTAAAAAACCTTATTTTCCACATGCTGTAGATTATTGTTTCTCCTCTAAGCCCCGCCTCCTGAAACGGTTCAATTTGCACACAGCTTAGCAAGGCGTGCTCTGATTGGCCAGCTATGTGCACTGTGATTGGTCGAATACTATATCCTACTATAACGTGATGCTGTGTCTCGGGACTACTAGGCATTTGTTGCATCCGTTGGAGACGTAATTACTGATTGTACAGAAATGACCTATACTTATGACTTATGACGTTTCATCAAGCCTCATAAACATAACACCATGTCTGCAAATGGCGAAACGGCAATCAGCAATCACTACACCGCTCGAAACTGCCGTTTGAATAGTAGGTAGCATATTCTTTAAATAATAAAATGCACTTACTAATCAGAAGAGCAAACTGCAAAATTGGAATTGCCTCACTTTATAGCCTTTGTGCACAGCTGGCAGGCTACTCTATTTGGTCCAGGAATCAGTTCTCTGTAAAATGTGCTGAATACATCTGAATATTTGGGTTAAAGTGTCGTAAATGTGTTGTAAATACTACTCAACCGCTGATTTCTAGTTGTGTCCTCTTTTGGAAGCACAAGCAAAATAGTTTCACTTTCACAAGGACACAGAGCGTCTCCAGAGCACGCCGTCGGCAACAACACCATGAGGAAAGAAAAACTTGAAATCTCATCATATGATCCCTTTAATCGGTACTATTTCCAGAAACAAGGAAAAACAGAGGACGGGGAGCAAATGGTAATTATTAATACGAGATGGGAGGTATCGGAAGACTTACTTTCCCAAAGCGAAGACAGTGGTCGCTATGGTGAGATTGTGTTGTTTGTAGATAGAGTCGATCAGCGCGGGGTCAAAGGTTCCCTCCCAAATGATCGGAGCCGACCACGGTGACACAGAAGCAACATCTGTCCGACTTCATTAAAAAAACAGATACAGTGCTGAAATCAGTCCACTCATCGGTGGAAATGGACTACGAACGCTGATACTAAACGATGCACGACCGTCATTAAAAAACTAAATGCGTTTTTTTGCTTAAATGCAGCGTGTGCACTTTTTACACCAATCTCGTGGTGATTAAAACGTATTTTGCTAGGCGTGATTTGCATGACCACACCTGACCCCATCCATAAACTCTGCAAAATCATGATTTATAGGGCAGGACTACATTTTCTGGGATCAAATTCATGATGGCATGATCCCGCTTCATCTTATAACGCAACGCACTGCAAAGCGAGCAGCACAAACCCTGGATCATGAAGCAGATAAAATAGTACGAAACATTAATGCATGGGCGCAATTGTAGTCAATGCTCCGATGGCTCGTATTTCAGGGATTTGTAGAAACGACGTATATGGGCTTACCTTACCAACGCACTCGGCTGGTTGTACAGCAACCTGTAATAAAAATAAACAAGCAGAAAGAATAGCAGACGTTATATTTGTTCGTGGAGTTGATACACATTTAAAACGTGCTTCTCAGACATTATCATTTAACTCTCAGTGGTCGTCTGATCAGAACCACAAAAACAACCACGAATCAAGAATATTTTTGTATCGAGCAGTACTGCTCATTAATTATGAATTAATAAAAGCCACTTGAAGATGTTTCACACACCCTGATGATGGGTGAAATCCAAAGGTCTTTTGCCTCCATTTCGGCCTGATAACAACAGAAACAAACTCTTACAGATTTGACTTAGATTGCGTTGAAGAACGATGTACAGCGTGCATATGCGGATCATTACTAACTTTATGATGACTTGTTCTGTTGTCTGCTGAGCGCACCTTAAAACATACAAGAATATTAATACATAAATCAATAATGCAAACTTCTCAAATCAAGACAACATCTCCGGGTTACGTACGTAACCATGGTTCCTCTTCAGGGAACTTGAGCTGCGTCAGAAACGCTTTGGGAAGCAACGCGAGTTCCCTGAAGGGGAACAACTCATACATCTGCTTCATATTTTCCCAACTGCACTAGACTCACCTGCAGTGATTATTGTTCAGGTAAATGAGCCTGTACAGAAAGACATAACTTCATGAGGAGAGATTTTTGTAAAGGTCTAAGTGTTTAATCTTCTTCTTTTCAGAGTTTAGAGTGTTTCATGTACACAGAAAATTGCAGAGTAATGAACTGCTTTATATTGTAGGAATTTTACTCATTATTCAGCAATTATAGCTACAACTATAGTGAACCAACTTGAGAATTTAAAAAAAATTACACGTTTTTTTAAAGGGGACATAAAATGCAGTTTGAGATTCAATCATATCATGTGATTCTCAAGGTTAGTTCATAAAGACTTTTTTTAAAAAATAAGGTGCATAAGCATAATATAGTGGCAATATTATGCTAAATACTTAATGTACTCCGGGCCACACGTTAAGCAATGTTACCAACTTCTGAGAAATAATGCTGCATAACTATCACATCAATTTACAACCCAAACACGAGGGCAAACCATCTAATATTGCTGAAGAGTAATTACATACCCACTCAATACCATCCCAAAGAACACAAGAATGATGAGAAAATTCTGACGGAGCAGCATTATAACTGGAATACTCATGTCCGAGATAGAAACTGAAGCATAAACGACAGGAATAAAGCGAGGGAGATGTAGATCAAAGAAGGAGGCGAAACAGACACATTAGGGTGGAGCTCTGCCTTAGAGAACAACATATGAGACTCAAAATAAGAACTTTGTTAAGATCATAATAAGCCTGAAAGCTTTCAGTTGACTC
>NC_056723.1:3683715-3718715 GCF_018831695.1 Puntigrus tetrazona | reverse complement strand
GCTGTTTGTCTTAAGACGCATTGTACTAAGAAGAAATGTAATGTGCCTTCTGGAAACCAGTTAGCATTTAAGAGGTTGCGGAGTTCATTTGTGTCCATCTTCAAGAAGAAAGGCTCAGCGTGCGGCGACAGTACGGGCTCTCGAAGACTGCATCTGAAAAATGACTGCTCCTGGTTTCTCATGGCTTCATACGCTGAAATAAATGTCAGCAGAGGGAGAAATGACTAAGGCAGCCTTTTCACGGCCACTGGAGTGTTCATCTCTGGGAACTGCGTTTTCATTCAAGCACTTTTGAGGGCAGGAAACTTGAAAATATAAAGACCTTCATGCTGTACAAAGCACAAAGTTTGTGTCTAAACCTAATTAAGGCCTTGTACAGAAAGTATTTTGTCATCATGAAGGACCGTAGCGGTGCTTTAGTCCGCCGAACGTAATGAGATGCACCACGGCGTCCGTGAGTCACTAAATCTGCTGTTCTGTAAAATGCTTTCTGACTTCCCTGGTTCTGATTGGTCACCTGCAAGCGTAATGCCACTCTATGCTCTCGTTCTTCTCAAATAATAAATAATATCAATTTTTATTAATATTCTCTGTGCACATATTTAATAACTTGTTAAGTAGCTATGGAATTAAAAAGATTTGAGTGTAATTTATGAACGTTTTCTGATATAAAATATATGTTTATGTGTGGGCAGGTTCTTTAATATAATATATATCATTAATATATATATATATATATATATATATATATATATATATATATATATATATATATATATACACATATATATATATATATATATATATACATATATATATATATATATATATATATATATACATACATATGTATGTGTGTGTGTGTATTATATTTGTCACTAAATATCTCAAAAATATTTTTTTTTAAAAAGCTTTACAGCAAAACACCTAAAAGTGCACTCCATTTATGCATTGAACATATATTATACACTGGCAGAATGTTATCCTTTTTTTGTAAATAATAATGTCAATGCATCAAGAAAAAAATGTCTCTATAAGTTATGCAAAATTGCTTTTTCAGGTACTTTTCAGTATTCAAACTGGAAAATAAGACAATTTTTTAGCTGTGAGGTCCCTTTTTCATCCAGGTGGATTGTACCGAATCTGAAAGTTGCATTGTAGCCGGGCAGTCTTGAGATTTTCACAAACACCTCCAGCCTGGAAACACACCACCTGTGCTGAGGTGCTTCTGTGCAAACACATGTGTTAAAATCACAGCTTGAGTGTGTGTCACGGATCGCCGGACACATTAGGGAAGAAACACATGGGGCGATGCATACTGTACGGATACCACAGACACACCCGCAATACACGGTGAGGAAGAAACATTAGTAGATGCTTCTTTGGCTGATGCTGGAACAGGTTGTTTGATGCAGCAGCACTGCCAGTGGGCGGGCGAGAGACAGAGACAGCCAGAGAGAGAGAGAGAGAGAGAGAGAGAGGGAGACTGAGACAGAGAGAAAGAGAGAGAGAGAGAGACGGTTGAGGGGAGGGACGGGGTGAGTGAGAACATAAGACAGAAAGGCACGGACGGAGAACAAGAGTAGCAAGGGACCAGAGGAGAAGAGAGAGAGAGAGAGACAGAGCAGGACAATCCAGAGCTCAAAATGCCTCCCAACTTCGCCGGCACCTGGAAAATGAAGAGCAGTGAGAATTTCGACGAACTTCTGAAAGCTCTCGGTAATATTTCATTCATTTCGTCTGTTCGGTTGAGCTCCAGGCGGTCACGCTGAGAGATGTTTCAGGCTGGAGGAAGATGTTATCGCACGGTAGAATGCAAGAGGGCTGATTACTCTCATTTATCAGGACGGGCGATGTGGTTAAAGTGGGTCATGTGGCTGTTAAAGTTAACTGAGGGCTTTGTGTTTGATGCGTTCACTTCAGTGATTTGTTTAACTGTAAGACAGCAGAGCCGTTTGCAAAGAAACATCAGAGCGGAGCAAAAGCCCTGGGTGACATATCTGACATTTATGCATTAGGCAGATGTTTTAGTCTCATATTTTATATCGTGATTAGTTCTTTTATGTAAACTTGTAACCATGCAACAATTTTCTATTTATTTTTTTATTTATTAATATTTTTAATTAGCTCTTATTTTTCTATTTTTCGGTTCTTATTTTACTAATTCTGTTATGTGCTTTTGTCAGTTTATTTTTAGTAGTTATATTAAATTACTATTAGTAACTATCATTTTAAATTATTACAAATGTTTTAAAAAGTGATTTTACATTTAGCATCATTTTATTACTTCAGCTTGTTAATTCAGTCACCAAGGTAAAATGTTTATAAATTATTTTATGGAAATATTTTTAAGGTGTTTTAGATTTAGACAAAATTGTCACAAATGTAAAAAATATTCATATACAATAAAAGTACAGAGAGTTTTTTTGTTGTTGTTGTTTTTTTTATATTTGATTATATTTATTTTGTCCCTAAAAGAGCAAATCTAAATAAAATATTAAAATGATATTCAATAATGATACAAAATACTACATTTTATTTTATTTAGAGGTTTTCTTTTATGGACAGGTTAAAAATTGGCTTTGCAATATTTTCTGAAATTATGATACAAAGAAGCTGCATAAGAGTTCTTTCTAATTGCAAACCGATGTCAGCGTGGCAAATTCTGCCAAATGCTGCTGGTTTTAAACCACAAATGCCGCATCACTCTTAGACTCATACTCGGGATGCAGTGAAGAACACCCAGAATAAAGAAATGATGAACTCACTCACCCGCTCGCGTCTTTCTGTAAAAACTGTAGTACGGTCCAAACCAGAGCGAAAACTTTTTCTTAACACTCCCAGAATTCCTCAGATTCATCCTGAGGGATCCTCCGGCATTTGTGGAGTTTTGCATGGCAGAGAATTGAAACAAAATCTTCTGAGGACATTATAATTGAAGAGAACGGCAAGCCTGGAATTATGTTAACTTAGAATCAAGGCTAAAACAACAGTCCAGGGTAACAGAAGATTTACTTAGCATTTCCGCCTGTGAAAGCTTTTTCTCGTTCCTTCCAACATTTCACACAATGCACTAGAAATATGTACTTCACCGTTGATGGGAATGCGTATTTTGGACGTGTTAGACACCCTAATGCACGAGAAACAGTTTAAATGCAGCTTTTTGTATCCATTTATGATAAAATGCATTATTTTTTTCACTTTTTGGTTGATAAATGTTACACTGTGTCACCCAGGTGTGAACGCTATGCTCCGGAAAGTGGCCGGCGCCGCTGCGGCCAAACCTCACGTGGAGATCCGACAGGACGCAGAGCAGTTCTACATTAAGACCTCCACCTCGGTACGCACCACTGAAATCAACTTCCGCATCGGGGAGGAGTTTGACGAGGAGACGGTGGACGGCAGGAAATGTAAGGTGAGTCGCGGCGAGCCAGACGCTGAGGTGCTGAGCCTCACAGAGAGAAGTTAAAAACCACCTGACCTCCACGACACATCAACAACAGCCACGGAAGAACTACAGGAAAGAAGCACAGATGATTAAGAGTAGAGATGCTACAAAATCTCTGTAGTTAATATCAAGTAGCAGGTATCCATCAGGGACAAATTAGCCACTAATGTGAGCATCAATTTCCTCAGCATGAGCTTGTGCATCTACTCTAATGTCCCTTCAGATGAATCTTAATCTCTCTATATCGTCTTATAATCGGCTCTTCGCGTGTTTTGCGGACGTGCAGTTTTTTTGTTGTTTAATTCCACCCTGTAACCCGAGCATTCGCGTGTATATCGACGAAAGCTATCCTACACAACACAATCTAGAACTTTGTCTATAAAACCCTTAAAATGACCTTAAAATGATGGCGTCATCAAACTGTCAGTAACCTAAACCAGGTTTCAGACTGCAAAGCTCAGCGGAGAGCGAGTTTTAACAACTAAGGGGTGTTTTTGCACATGAAAACCCAAAAATGAGACAAGGACAGGAGGGTCTCAAGTTGCAACTACACTTTTAAAAATAAAGGTCGCAGAAGGGGTTTTTCCAGTGATGCCATAAAATAAAATTTTTTTGGTTCTGGTTATTTCTTAGTGAGAAGACAATCTATATTCCTTAAAATAAAAGTTCTTTATTGGCATTGATGTTTCCAAGATGGCCTCATAATATCCATAGAACATTTCCATTCAACAAAAGGTATTTAGAGTTCTTCCGATTATTAAAATGTTCTTCACACTATACAAATAGTTCTTTTAAGAGCTGTTCACTGAAGGTTCTTTAGGGAACTCTGATTGGTTCTTCCATAACATCCCTGTGAAAACTTGATTTGGAAGCTCAATTGTTAAAAGAACTGATTTCCACTACAAAGAAACTTTTGCGGAATGGAAAAGTTCCATGAATGTTAAGGGTTCTTAATGAGAATGCTCTCAATTTATATCAGAAATATCTTAATTTGTGTTCAGAAGATGAACTAAAGTCTTACAGGTTTGGAAGAACATGAAGGTGCATAATGAATGACAGAAATCTCATTTTTGGTGAACTATCCATTTAAGAGCATTTTTCAAAATCGAGTGCAAGGCCTACTTAAATAACATCTTTGGACATTATGGGTGCATGTACGATTCTCTAAAACAGCTACAATCGTACTAAAGACGTCTTATATCAAACGATGTGGAATGAATAGAGTTCCAGAGAAATGTAGTTTTTAACTTCGAGAATCGTTTTGCATGGAACTGGCTTTGCTGTGAGACAGACGCAGCGAAAGGACGGGTGTATAGACAGAGATTTGACCTCATTTTGTTCTGGAACAGACAGCAGTGGGAGGGGGATTATTTGGGAGTCTAGCAGCCCCTGAGAGTCACGTTGATGTCTGTCTCAAGCAGTTCGTGAGCGGAGACATCATCAAGGGTGCGTTCTGTGTTTATTCACACATGTGTGTCTTTCCGACCAACCTACACTTCTTGAAAATGTCACAAAACGCTAGCTGATCGGGAAGAGTTGGACTACGAGCCCCTAAGGCGACGTGGATAAATCACACTTTGAAAATGACAAAATAAATGTTATTATCGACACGAACGGTTCAACGAAGAAACTCTCCGTTGCACAATAGTTGAAAAAAGGTTCTTCAGATGAAGAAAGAGGGTTATTCAAAGAACTGCTTATGGAAAGCTTCTTTGGGCAGCCAATGGCATCGCTTCTAAAATCCCCTTTTGGAAACTGCGTAATAATCGGGCAAAATAAGATAGGATATAGAAAAGATAATTAGTAAAATGCCGATGTAAAGTCTCCATCACGACATAAAAAAAGTCTGTGTGTAAAATGGTAGTGCTGTCTCATGCTGGGCACCTTATTAGAGAGCAGTAGATCAGACCCCGCAGGTCCGACTCGCACCCCATCTGCACTGCAAACACTTGAAGTAACGTGCCAAAGCTACAACACATCCATTGCTAGCAACTATGCTGTTTGCCGCGCACCTGTAATGTAGCTCTCGCAATTCTAATGTTCATGCTGACATTTTCGCTATAAAGTGACCAAAAGCCATTCATTTTTAGCGAGGGACGGCAACAAGTGTGAAGCAGCAAGTTTTTGAATGAATTATATATTAATGGCCCCAAGGACAGGAGATAGAAAACGGGTTTCATGGCCTACGGCCGTTGGCATCCACATAATTTGCTGTGAAATGTCAGTTTTTTCACTAATACGTATTAAGAAGCTCGCATTAAACTGCATTCAAAGCTTATGATACCATTTAGGAAACAAATGAATAAAATTAAGAACTAAATGTGACAGATTTACATAAAAGCTGTGAAAAAACCCCAAAACAACTGTGGTTGCCAAACTTTTAACGTTCTGAATTTTGTTTTGTACATTCAACAAACTAAACAATAGTGTTAACAAATGCAAAACTGATATAAAAAGGCATTAGTTGATGCACCGTGTCATTTCATCTTTTTATGCAGATTTGAACTGTTTTTTAAACCGTAGTTACACTGGATTCGAACAGAAGATCTTCTCCTCTCAAGTACATCTCTGTACTCCTTGAGCCAACGAACAAACCCACAGTCTTTGAAAACACAGATACGAAGCTAGATATGTGTGATGCTAATGTTCAAAAGCATCAGCATTCAAACATCCAAGCATATTAACATGGTTCTGAAGTGACATGATATTCTTCATGTAATTGTGCGAAAACTGACGCTATATCAATCGAAACTCTGTAAATGTGTGTGAAAAGGAATAAAAGGTGTTATAGTTTTACTGCCTCTAGTGTTCACTTCGTTTAGAAACTGCAGCGACATGTACCTATTGGTGCGTATTTCATGTCTTGTTGTATAAAATAAGATATTTAAGTCCTTGATTTACCTCAGTTGGCCTGTTGTCGTTGGGGGACAGAGACTTTTGTAAGCAGGGGACTGGAAGTAATCCAGCCGTTCTCAGGGCCGGTTGCTATAGAGACAGACCTCACCTGCCACAGGGCAGAAGGCTGAGACTAAACGACCATCAGTGAGAGAGACAGAGAAAATGAGAACGCCAGAAAAGATGGGTGGCCATGCTAATCGACCCTGCTTTTTGGGAGAATAGAGACTTTACTACAGCCATTTCCTTTCGTTTCAACTTCTATGTTTTTATTATTGCCTTGTTTTTCTTCATTTTTACTTCATTACATCGTTCAGACTCTCTTTGTCTGAGCCGCATGATGCTTTGCCAATGCAAATGTACAGTCTTGGTATTTGTCATGCCAATAAAGCACATTAAACCTAGACAGAGAGAGGGAAGATGGAATGTTTGCTTTGTATTGTACTCTTTACTGGAAGGGTTTTATGATTTAGTTGCCTGCGCGTACATTTACGTGATGCATTTGGCAGATGCTTGTATCCAAAGCCACTTACAGTGCATTCAAAGTACATTTGATCATCGTGTGCATTGCAATCAAAACAAAGCGCCATGCTGTTCCAGTTGAGCTAAATACACATTAGATTGCAAAAATATGTCCTTTTTCCGGTTTCAGATACATTATTATCATCCTCACTTCATCCCAAAGTTATCACAACCACCATAAACAATTCTATTCACATGAATACTCTGTCAATATGTTTTTTTTTTCAGTGCTAGTTTTCCTTTGGGTAAACAGCAGTGGGTTTTTCATTGTGTTTTCCTGGTTAATGCACAGAGCTTAGATTGCAAACTAAGATGTGTGTGTGTGTATCTGTGTCAGAGTTTTTGTTAGTCTGAGCGAGACGAATGAGTGTGTCAGGACGCTGTACACTGTCTCATTTTAAAGGGATTTTAGATCAAGCTGCATAAATTAGTTTAAAGACAGTGCCTGGGGCCAGGGAGAGCGAGAGAGAAGGAGACGGGCACAGAGAGGGATATGAACGGAGCGCTGATTTGCTGCAGTTCTCTGACACTGTTCATTTATCTGGGTCCTCCACACACATCCAAATGAGCAACTTCACTGAGCTATCATACCATTGATTCTATTGTTTTCGATTTTATATTCATAAATGTAATTTATATATATAAATATATATGGTTTAGGGTTTACAATTTCTATTTAGAAATTGGTAGTAGTGAAGAAGGAATGCTAAATAATTTTTATTTTTCAGGGTATATTGATACAATACGTTTTTTTTTTTTTAAATTCTATAAAGTAGAATTAAATTAATTGTATATACCTATTTTTCTAATTGAGGATATCCCAGGGTGTCCCCAAATCAAATAACCATATTAACATTTAAATCTGAATGGTGTAAATAGTTATTTTACTCAAAAAATGAAGGGGAAAAAAAAGGTCCAAGGCACCCTATATGTAATATAATGAAAGTGAATATCTCCAAAGTGACAAAAAGTGTCCCAGATTAACAAATGAATCATTCTTTCGAGTCAAATAATACATTTGATGAGTTGAATCTATGAACTGAATCAGATTCTAATAAATTCATAATCATTTTACAGACTCTACAGTGAAAATGTTAGATTTTCAATATGCAAATTTTCATATACGCAATTCATATACACTTCGATCATATTCCAAAGTAAAAAAAATCATTTAAAATCAGCAAACAGAAATGAAAAGAAACACAAAATTTCTTTCGTATATGTCACGACCCAGGAGCAATAGTGAATCATTCATGAACTGACCCGTCAAAAACCGATTTGTAAACATTTCATTCATTTTTTGCATATGTTAAAAGTCATATATACATATACTAACAAATACATTTGGGTCTGCAGAGTTTGGCCACGTGGGAGACAGAGAATAAAATCTACTGCAAACAGACGCTGGTGGATCAAGACGGACCCGTTACATACTGGAGTAGAGAGCTGCGTGGAGACGAACTGATCCTGGTGAGACGCACAAACACACCATATCATCACCAAGACTTCTTCTACAAGACTAAATCCTTACACAACCACTTTGTTAACACGCACACATACACACAGTTTCTGTCCGCTGTTCGGAGAATGTAAAGGAAAGGTTGTCTCTGGCGTTCACTTCTCCAGACACGAGGCCTGGATGAATTTACAGCCTCTATGGCTGAACATGGCAGTGTTCATATGAGAGGTCACCGTGATCATATTTTATGACTTCAGACAGGAAACAGCCTATGGATTTATTTCCATATAGCTTAACATTAAGACAGAGAGAGAGAGAGAAGGTGGGTGTGAGATGTTTAATGGAGCAAATCGATCTGAGAGGATAAGAGCAGCTCACAGCCTGCTTTTCTCACTTCTGTCTCATGACATTGCGCTTTGGATATCCTTCGCCTAAAGTTTTTGGCCACAAAAAGGATACAAAACAGGATTTTTTTTAAATGTGGATTAGTCAAACAATAGTTTAGTTTAATGTATGATATTATTATTTATAAAAATGTCAACAGAGGATTTTTTCTATTTTCTTAAATTGCTAAAAGTATTTATTTGTTTTGCACTTTCAATCATAAAATATGATAATGCATTCTAAAATTACTATTAAATATAATTATACATGATATATTAGTATAACACTAATTAACATACATCACTGTAAAAAAAAAAAAAAAAAAAAAAAGAATAATGGATGGATTAAAGGATGCATTACATTTGTTGAAAGTAACTATAGACATTTATACTGTTACAAAAATGCTTAATAGTCTGTTATTTTGAACTTTCTTTTTCATTAAAGAATTCTGAAAAGAATGCATGATGATTTCTACGAAAGAACGAATCAGCGCAACTTTGTTTCACAAGAACAAATGAAATTTAAACTGCTTGAAAATAGAAAAAGAATGGTCGTCTAATGAGTACAGCCTTGGTGAGCAAAATAAACTTATTTTCAAAAACATTTAAAAATCTTTTCAAACACAATCTTTTGAATGCTAGCATATTCTTAGAAAGAATTGTGAAATAATCTGCGGAAATAGTTTCTATTTAGGAAACGCAAAATACTTGCTATGAAATAAGCCTTAAAAATGTTTCATATATCATTCGCCCACATAATGCTTTCAAACACAATGCATAAAGAAATGTTCATGAAACTCAGGGAAAACAAAAGGCTGTGATGGATGTCCACTTGGACGTTATCAGAAGACGAGTTCAATAAAGCCGTGAGAGTGTGAAAAGAGCTTATTATCTAAAGGTCCACAGGGCTGAAAGTGCTAATAGTTGAAGAAACACCCATATGTGGGCCTTGATCCAAGCTCAACAGTAAAATAAGAGCGCCATGAATCGGCTCGAGGACAGGCGCTCCTGACGGCCGACCCCTGAGAGCAAATGTCAGCCGCTTATTCAGGCTGAACACAGGAATGTGAAGGACTGTCCAAAACAAATGCAGGTCCAACCCGAATCAGGACAGCTCACTTTAAATCTGACAGTCAGGCCGCTTGACATTTCTCACGGTTTGCTAAGGGAATTCAGAGTTCAGCAATCCCAGAATGCAGCACCGATTGTCTCTGGCGCTTCCCTGCGAATCTAGGACACATTTCCATAAGATAAATGTGCTTTGTTTAGTTTAGTCCAGTATAAAGCACAAAAGGGATTACAGCAGACTCAGGTTGTCTTTATTTCATAAGCACAGTATAATAGGGGTTAACTGAGCTCCAAGAAAATGTCTTTGTTCTCATTCTCAGATCTTTGGAGCGGACGATGTGGTTTGCACGAGGATTTACATGCGAGAATGAGGCGGAGACGGCGATCGCGAAAAAACGCAACCAAACAGCCCTGCGCCCCGAGAAACCTTCTGTCTAGAAAAAAAACCCAGAACCCTTCATTGCATGTCAGGCCCGTGAACATGCATCCGTGCAGTGCATTGTGGGATTTTCTTTCTTGTCATTCTGTTTGTTTCTCTCTCTTTGTCCGTTTCTGACACAGATGTGTGTATAGCAAACAAAAAAAAAAAAACGAATAAAAATGGAAGCGAACTTCTCTCGCTGTCATATTTTTGGAGAGCTATTTAAAGGATTCAGAATTAAAAAGCACCGATGTCACAGAATAGTCTAGACTAAGAACCTTTGATTCTGTAGAAAACCATCACACGCTGGTGCTTTAAAGAAGCTAGAAACCAAAAGACTGATCTGAAGAGACCTCCAAAGAATGTTAAGAAAAACTTAAGACGGTAACGTAGAAAACAGAAGCCGGTTCACTGCTGAAGTAATGAGTCTTTTGCAGTTAGATAGTTGTTCTGTCATTAGACACAGACTCTGGCTCGCGGTCAGACTCGGGCGGCTGGCAGACGCAGATAAGCAGCAGACGCTTCCACCCTTTAAGGGACGTGAGGCTGAAATGAGTGATCAGATTTAGCGGGTGTCGTGCTCAAAGGGAGCCATTATGTGAATTTCCCTAAACGGACCGGAAAACCGCATGCACAGACAAAGACGAGGTTTTAAACCTTAAATCCAGACAAAGGGATGCCAAACCCCAGCTACAGAACAGAACTACGACATCCCAAGATGAAAGACTATGATCAAATGGTAGACAGAATGATGGGATAATCAAAATAGTATGATAGATAGATAGATAGATAGATAGATAGATAGATAGATAGATAGATAGATAGATAGATAGATAGATAGATAGATAGATAGATAGATAGATAGATAGATATGTTGAAAATTAAGGCAGAAGTTCTGACTGCACGGTTCAGCTGGGTTTGTTGAGGAGTGTGTGGGAGAGTTGGCCTGTGGCTGCAGTGAGATCAAAGCTGATGGATGAGGCAATACATCACTGCACTGAGAAACACAGGATAGGACTCTCCTCGTCTCACCTCTCACAAACTGGGATGACAATACAAACCAGAGTCAGAGCATGCTCAGAGTTTTAGATGGAGGGAGGCAGGGAGAGAGAGAGAGAGAGAGAGAGAGAGAGGGGTTGTGTGTGGCCTACAGAAACCAACAGAATAACCTAGAGAGTATACAGAGTGTGTAATTTCATGTGGCCAGATTTCAACGACAACAAAAAAAAACCTGGCCTTCACTGCTGCTCATTCCGGACAAGAACTGTACGCTTAAAAAAACAGAAAGAGTCCACCTAACTGATATGTTTCCATCCAAAGTTACGAATTAAACTTACGTTTAAAACTGGAATATCACATAAAACACCTGCGAACAAAGCACTGTTTTCACTGAAAAGAACAAAATAGTCACTTCCTGATTAAATAGAAAAAATACATTGAAAGCACTGTATATAATAATTATCGAATACAATAGATTAGCTTCAGAGTGCAGACAAAATGCAGTCATGTCAACACAGTCTCATGACCAATTTGTTTTTTTTTTTTCACGGTGGCTAACTTATATGAATTAGTACCACCTCACTCAATTTTTTGTACACAATTTTGTACAATCTGTCTAAATCCCAATGATGGGTAAGTTTACGGTTGGGGTTATAGGTGCATGTCAGTTATAGGAATTGGCAACTCATAAAAAAGGTTGAGGTTGTACGAATTTGTATGACCATGTCATAAGATACGTATAAATTGCCATGAGATTGGGCTGGTCATGTTATCTTTTTATGAGCACTTTGATGAAAATTTGCTCAATCATTTTAGAATGACAAAACTAGCTTTTCAGATGTTGTGTGATGAGATCGGTCAGTCGATTGGTCCACATATGCCGTCACAAGTATTTTTAATACACATTAAGCAATTTATTCAACGTGTTTCCATCGTAGTTTATGCACACTTTATTAGTCGTTTATTATTAGTTTATTAGCATTTTGTATGCATGCTAAAAAAAGTAGAAGCAACAACAACAACAAAAGAGTAAGAGAGAAAAGCTTCAGTTAAACATTTAGCGGAATGTCGTATTTATTTCATGTTGCATTTTTATTGGTTGATCAGGAAATCAAGATCGTAGAAGCAAACGCTGTATCGTAAGCAATCTTTGGTCGCAATATCGTGATAACAAGCGTCTTTGAACCTCTCTCACAGTACGACTCGGGACTTCCGATTAGGAGCCACGATCACAGATAAAGTTGAAAATTAATCGGGAAAAATTTTTTGATCAAGAATCATTTCTAAATCAGGTCATGACTCCAAGAATCAGAATCAGAGCATGAAGTGCCTGAAGAGTCACATAGCCTACGTTTTTTAATGCACATTTTTTTGAATTTATGAGCATCTTGCCATTTTTTATCAAGTTTTTTTTTTATGATATATACGAAAAAATCTGCATAAAGGTAGGCTAGGTGGATAGAAACATATAGAAACATTAAACTTTTTTATATGCTGTTTAGCGGTGGAGTTATCTGCAATAAATAATGCAAAAATAACCAAAACGTAAATAGCAATAAAAATAATAATAGTAAAAAAAAGTTGCTTGTTGAACAGAACAAATAAATGCGTAAATGCGTAGCCTATATGACAGAAATAAATTTTGTGCCTAAATTTTGAATGCATTTAAAAAAAAATTGTATCTATCTGTTAAAAAGTAGCTACGAAACGCCTTTCCTGAGACTTTTGTTCCGGCAACACCTGCTCAACTAATAAATATTTAGCTCAATTCCCGCTTTTAATATAAACGTCTCAGGAAGTCGCGTCTCTATTGTCGCGGCCCTTCTGCGCAGCTTTGCCTTTGGCTCAGCTCGAAGTTCTGAATCAATGTCACCAACGAACAAACCCCAAGACACGACCAACAAAACATCAAACGCCGCGGAACGATTAGTCTTCCTGCCACCGTGCTGCCAGGAGCTAAAAGCTGCTCTTTCAACGCGTCGTTTCACAAAACCGAACACCACAACCTCCCAAACCGGCGGTTGCCAGGTCTTCCTCGCAGCGCCCTGATTTCTGACCCGCTACACCGCAGAAGAATGCGTTCGTCCACAATAAACACACTCAGAAAGCCCGGGCCACCGCACAAGTGTGCGCCGTTATGTTAATTTGATGAGGGCTTTGGTTCCGATGCTCCTCTCTGCTCTGAAAGAGCTCATTGTTGGGAACGGTCAGGAGAAGGGGGCTTTGAGAAACACTGCTTGCTCTATGAGCTCGGGATAGGGGGTTCCCTGCAGCCCGCCAGATCTTCCGAGGGGCCCGCAGGGGCCAAAACGAGGCCAGAGCCACTGTGAACTGAAACAATTAGAGCTCATCTGTTGTTTGAAGTGAATCTTAACAGAGTTAATGAGAAGATTGTACGCGTTCATTTGGTGTTTGATGCTCCAGCTATGCAGAATGGCTTTCTCAGCATCCACATTTGCATATTATGCATCCTAAATAGCGTGCTCGATCAGGATTAGTGCATCAGGCTCATGGTTCGACTGGTTAGCAGTTGCCCCCGCTGATATAGATAGTAACTACACCACATGGAAGAAACAGAGGCCTATCAACAACAAATTTTCCTTTAGCATATTTTTTTTTTGCTATATTACCAACAATTCCTTATTAACTTTTTTAACAAATAATAATATTAATAGGCCTATTAACATAAAAAAATGCAAACTGCGTAATACCAAAGTTGCAAGATGGTTATGAAAAGTACATTAAGGTCATTTTAAACATCCAGTGATATTTTGGAATTATTAATCTGCTATTATAGTTTAAATTAGCTTTTTTTTCTATTTATGTTATTAACATTTTTGGAAAATTGCTTTTGTTATTTAGTACTTCTAAATAGTAGCCACCTATTTTAGATGTTTTTTGTTGTTGTTTTTTTATTTCTTTCCAATTAATAGTTTAAGTGAACTCTTAAACTCCATGTAAACTGGAAGTTTATGACCGATTTTACTTTTATATCGTGACGTACTTCCAAGAGAAATAATATTGAATGAGTAAATAAAGGCTGCGGTTTGTTTGTTTTTTCTACTGCAAGTTGATTGGATGTAGTAAAGTAGGCGTATCATTCAGAAATGAACACTTACCGTTGGAATGGCGTGATTAAGGTTGTCATGCTTATTTACAAGCCGTCAAACTAAAAAAGCAATGTAAGCTAACAAAGTAAATATTGTTCATTTTGATTTCACGCGGGCTTTTAAATACGTCGCGACAAAAGTTTGATTGACAGGCAGTCTGACCAATCATAACACACCACCATTTTGGGAGAGGCGAGTCTTAGAAATATAGCTTATAAAGCTAAAAAAAAAAAAAAAAAAAATCAATTTAAGATGCATCCATTTTTTTACAAAGGTAAATTAAGGAATTATATGTACTTAATTATTCAATAATTTATTTTAGTTAACTATTATTAGTTGTTCATCGTTGTATTTGCATGAACAACATAGTTACGAAAAAGTTTGTACTATAACATTCCCAAAACATTGCAGGGTGGTTTTAGGAATAACATATTTATAACATATTTTAGGAATAACCTATACAGAACGTTCCCTCGTCGTTATTTTTATAACACTAAAACTATATTTCCCATTAAAACGTTTCCGATGTTTGTGTGTGTGCGTGTATATAATGGCCTATGCAAATCCCTGAAATTTATTTAATGCGGCATTTATTAAAATACAGAAATTAGAGCAAATCAAAACACATTTTAAATATATTCAGTCAGTGATAACAGAAACTCTGATCTGCACGTGCACGTGCTTTCACCCGTCTCGCGACATTTAAAAAATAACGGTCATTACATTTTACTGACTCTCTCGTTTATCGATTTATTTAATTGAGTTATTACTTTAAATTAATACAGTTATGAGAGTAAATATGATTTGAGAAATTAGCGCTCTATTTCCGTGAATAAGCTTTCCTGGCTAACCAAAAACCACATTTTTAAAAAATAACGTTATTGGAACCAAAAACTAACGTTTCCAGAACGTTCTGGGAACCAAGAATGTTTGTAGGGACGGGACCCGCGATGTATGTAGATTTAAAAAAGCCCATTCTAAGGTAATATAAGCATTACGGTTCATTGTGTAAGTTTTTTGTACACATGTGAAAACAGTTACATATATTATATAGCATTTTTTGTCAATAGCTCCTAAATATTACACACTGCACCTAAACCGCCAGAAAAATCAGCAAAGCAGATCAGACTTTATGACAAGTTAGCTCTGCATGACTAGTTTATTTGACAGTTACATCAGCTTCTGGAGATGCCAGATCAGACTAATGAAGGTTCCCTCGGTATCCTGTCACACACACACACACACACACACACACACACACACACACACACACACACTCGTTAGCTCTCTGCAGGAGACGCGCAGCACCTGTCAGGCCGAGCGCCCGTCACAGACACACACAACAATCTGGGTCACTCTGACTGGGCCGAAGAAAAAGCACCATCCTTCACCTGTCCAAAACAATTCTGTCTAATCGCTAACACACACACTCACAGATCACTCCAGTTCTGCGGTCCGCCGAGAAAACAGACTGGATGAATTATTTCGTACCTTTCACTTCCAAAAATGAGCGTTTTATCCGTCTGTCTGTCTGCTTATTAATTTTACCTCGCAGAACGTCTTCATGTAAACACATAATTACGCTTATTGATATGACTGAGATATATATATATATATATATATATATATATATATATATATATATATATATATATATATATATATATATATAAAAAAAACTGGATCAATGCACTTCCAAGAGACAGCTTTCTTCAAGCTCTGCAGACAATAGATTAAAAGAAAAGTCTCAAGTCTTGACTGAAAAGAAAGAAATGCCGTTTTTGAATAGCACACTACATTTTTGCAGTATACAGTATGTAGTATGTATGCATACAACACCTTTATACCACAACTTTTACATTTGACTGATTAGTTTTACATTATACACAAAACTGAAAAAAGAAAGCGCTAAATAATTTCATTTGTAATTAATAAAATGCAAAATAATTGGACTAAAATATGTGCCATCCTTCCAAATATATATATATATATATATATATATATATATATATATATATATATATATATATATATATATATATATATATATATATATATATATATATATTATTTTGTTTTTATGAATATTTGAAATATGCAAAAAAAAAAAAACACAAAATATAAAAGAAAATAAATACATAACCAATTTATAATATGTTAAATAATAAAGTTAGTTAAATGTGCAGTTATTTGAAGTGGATTAAGATCAAATAATGTTTTAGGGCAACTTGAAAGGTTTTGATACACTTCAAATGCAAACGCTGACACACATATACATTATATATATATATACACACATATACATTATATATATATATATATATATACACATATACATTATATATATATATATATATATATATATATATATATATATATATATATATATATATATATATATATATATATATATATATATATATATATGTGTGTGTGTGTGTGTGTGTGTGTGTGAGTGAGTGTACAAGGACACAGAACCACCTTCCTCTGTAGAGAAACTGAAAGCAGAGCATCAAATCTAAGAGGTGCACTGCCTCCTGGTGGCCACAAATGACAACTACACACTAAACCCCGACAAACCATAATACACTCATTTCGACGTAACATGAATAACTCAAAAACAAGGCGAATGTTTATGCTACAAATGTAATTTTTATTAATTTAAATAATATGCAAATAAAGGGTCTATAATGATCCACAGAAAAGACATGCTTTGTGACTCATTTTTAAAATGTGTATATATATTTATATTTAGATTTGTCCAGCAGAAATCTATCCAGAGTGAAGACTGAAACCTCTGACAACGATAAAGAAGACCTTTACATTCATAAGAGTTGTGTCTGGGTGTGTTTTGCCAGAGGACACGGCTGAAGGTCTATCCGAAATGCTCAGTGATAAAAGTGTACAGAAACGAGATCCATATTCAAACTTCAAAAATTAAAATGCTTTTTTTTTTTTTATAAAAACTTCCATTGCAAAAACAAGAACCTGGATACATTTCTACTTTGCGAAATTAAATTTTTTACTAACTAAAAAGGAAAAAAAGAAAAGAAAAAGGAAGACAAAATAGAAGAGCAAAAAGGAAACGCATAAAAGGAGAAAGAAAACAAACCAGAACCTTAATATTCGACTCCCTTTGGTAAAAACTGTAATAAACCATCCCCTCAATAGTTTTCCATGTGGTTCCCGCTTTCTTCTCCATAAACGCCACACTGAAGCACTAAACACAACACACATCTGGCATAAAAAAGGTCTTGTGATATTTACACTGTATTTACAAAACTGTTGAACTAAGTGTGTGTGTGTGTGTGTGTGTGTGTGTGAGATTCACAGGTCATGTTCACTGAAAGCTGGTGTACGGAGCGGATACAAGTGTTTTCTGATTCATAACACGCCTTGGATTTTTATTGCTGTCGCATTCAATTTTTTTGCCTTTATTTTTTTTTAAGTAAAAACCGAGTTTTCCCCCGTTCTAATATTACAACGTTAAATTCGCACTTCAGATCTTTGTTCTCTGAAATGATGTGGCAGAATAAATCTCTCAAAGTCAAAGTTAAGTGCACTTATCCCGAAACGCTTTTGATTTTTTTTGTTTGTTTGTTTGTTTTCGCAAAAAGTCTGATTCAGACTTGTCCGCCACTTTTTCTCGGATCTGCTGCCTGTGAAGTTTTAACTACGAAAACCCCAGCGAATGGGATTCGATAGGTGGGCTGGTTTTACGGTAAGAGCTGTGCTGATTGGTCCGGGCCGGGTTTGACTGACAGGTCAACCCTGTGTGGTTTTTTTTTTGGCACTGGGAGACCCGCGTTTCTGCAGGAACAGCTTATAAGAGGAGGAAAACGAAAACACTGCTGAAAATCTCACGTCGTGGCTGAGCTCCGCCCCTTTTTGTCACGGGCTCTTGTGCGCGGAGTCGTACTGGACTCTGAACTTGTTAATGCGCCGGAAGTGAAGGGTCTCGGGGTGACAGGTGGTGGAGCAGGGTACCAGTCCCTCCCGGCCTTCTCCCGTAAGCCACCGGTTGGTTTCGGCGGCCATGTCTCTGGTCACGTGCTCTTTCACCCAGCGCTGAGTCCAGGCCTGAAAGCGGTGGTGTAGACGTGTGCTCACTCGCTCGTGAGACTGAGAGAGAGACTGAGAGAGAGAGAGAGAGAGAGAGAGAGAGAGAGAGAGAGAGAGAGAGAGACAGAGACAGAGACAGAGAGAGAGAGAGAGAGAGAGAGAGAGAGAGAGAGAGAGAGAGAGAGACGGAGCCAAAGCAGTGAGTGACTGCATCAAGTGCACATTTTTGCAGCTGTGATATTTTTAAAGATGTAAAAATATGCTGAAACTTGCATTTTTTTTTTTTTTACAATTCTGAAAGTAGCTTAGCAAAAACTCAGTTTCACACAGATATCGTTGAGCCAAATACAGTCAAGTAAGATGCGTTTTACCAGTTTTGAATCCATTGGGTCGATCCCCGGGTCTGGCGGTAGCACTTTTAGCATAGCTTAGCACAGATCATTGAATCCAATTAGACCAGTAGCATCGTGTGCAAAAATAACCGAAGGGTTTCAATATTTTTCCTGTTTAAAACTTGACTCTTCTGTAGTTAAAGCATGTACTAAGACCGGTGGAAAATCAACAGTTGCAGTTTTCTAGGGTTGATATGATTAGGAAGAAAAAGGTACCATTCCGGTGTAATGAGGGGCGTTTGCAGCCATATTATTTAACATCTATAATAGCAACAAAAATTATATTGCACATAAACTGAAAATGCATTCATATTAAATCCATAAATACAATTGCAAAATGAGAATGATTTAATTACGATATCCCTGCACCTGCTGTGTATGGGCTAAGCTATGCTAAAAGTGCTATCACCAGACTCGGAGATCTGCTGAATGGATTCAAAAACGATAAAACTCAAAATCTGGAGCTGGAGAACGAGCCTATTTCAAAAATAATGTGAAGGAGTGTTTAAGACAGGTACAGGATGAAATAATTATTGTAAACTTTAAGTAGGATTGTACATAGTTCCATAGGTTTACATTTTTTTTGCAAGCAAGACGATACATTTTGGTTATGTTTTTAAAACCCTGTAAAACGATGTGGTAAAAAGAGGAGGGGAAACGAAAGTTACAGATGCGCTAGTTCAATGTGACGTGCTAAAAAGAAAACATGTTGGCGTGTGTGTGTGATCTCACCTGGTGGGCTCTCAGCAGAGCGGTGCGTCTGTACATGTAGTCTTCAGACTTAAAGACGTACACCATCTTATAAGAGTTGAGTTTGAACATGCACTCCATCTTCATGCTGTCCGCGTTCTCCTTCCTGCCTCCGTCCTTCACCTCCTTCTCCTGAGAGTCACGGCCGCGCTGACATTTACGGATCCGCCGCAGGTTCCTACACAAGCACAGGGGGAGGTTGTTTACCGCTGAGAACCCCCTCACAAAAACAGCCTGAGTGCTGAGATTCAACGGTTGGGAGGTTTAGGGGGTCAGGGTACCTTGGCAGAAACACAGGCTTTTGAGACAGATGATCCCTCAGGTCTGGAGATGAGAAATCAGCCGACAGATACCTCACAACGTAATCTGACCAGCGCTGGACGTGAGAACAGAGAAAGATCATGTTTTTACTAAAACACGTCTTTAAACAACGAACACTACTACTTTTAGTACCAGTGAAATGCTACTATTAAGATTATTATTTTTGTCATTTAATTCTTTATTATTATTATTATTATTTTTATTATTCCTACTGTTATGTCTATATAGTTGTTTTTTTTGTATAGTTTAGTGTAGTACAACTTTAAGCCAAAATGAGATTTATTTTTTGGAAACTAGATAATAAAGTTGAACTTTTTTTAATTATTACTTTTATTTTATTTCAAGTGATATAACATTTATTTCAAGTGATTTTTTTTCTTGGTTTTATTTTACTTTATAGTACGCCTGGAACCGAAGAATAACAACAGATCTAGATTTAACTACATTTTATTCATTATTATTATACAACTATTATACAGTAACATTATTATATACTTCTAATTACTAAAATTATAACATGCATTTTTGATTTCCTTTTTTAAAATCAAATTATTTTTATTAACTTATTAACTACTATAATTTTTTTAAATTATTACATTAATTTCACATTTTCAAAATGAAAATGATCTTTCCTATATTTACTTTTTTTTTTTTATTATTATTTACTTAATTTATATTTATTAACTTTATTCATTCTACTATTACTTAATTTAAACATATTCAGTTTTTTAAAATGCATATCATTGCCCTTTTGTTGATTCCATTGCCTTCATTTGTAAGTCGCTTTGGATAAAACCATCTGCTAAATAACTAAAATGTAAATGTTAAATTACTACAAGATTTCAATGCGGCCCAAAATGGCCGTGTGCGCCGGTTGGCATCCACGTTTGATCCGTGAATCTCACCTCGATCTCCATTGGGCCGTCTGAGCTCTCCTCTTCTGTGTCCAGGAGCTCCACAGTGAGCTGAACGTTCCCTTGGTTCTTCATGAACATCAGCTAGAGCAGGAGAAAGGGAGATCACAGACTCTTAATACCGTGAGACTCAGCGTGTGGCGTTCTCTAGCACTCACTGGTTCGGAGGACTACCTTAAAGCAGTTCTCATCGGACATGAGCTGCTCAGCTTTGCGCTGGTAAGACGCCTCTGTCGGGGCCCTGCTGCTCTGTGTGAGCAGAGATCCACCTGTGGCCGAGTGGCTGCTCTCACTCAGGTACAGTTCAGTGACCTGAACACAGATCTCCTCGCTCACTATGTGCTGGAGCTAGTTAAAGACAGAGAAGAAGAGATATTCATACCCAAATCAAGGACTCTATAATAGCAGAGGAATCAAAGTCATGTTTTGAGACACTGCAATATGAAGTTTTGATTTCAAAGTTCAAAAAGATACTTCATAAAATTATTTCCAAAAGAAGAAAGCACACAAAACACAAAGTGAAGGAATGTAAATGTAAAAGTTATAAAGCTAATTATGAAAACAATGACATTGTGTGTTCATAACAGGCGCATATTTTAAACAAGATATTTGTTAAATAATATATACAACAAATCCAAAACGTAAAAAAGGGTAATCAATAAAATAATGTATATAAATAGCACAATTGTACACGTTTCGAACAAGTCATTTTTGCAACTTGTATTTATTTATAATTTGTTATTCATGCCACGCTCTATTTATTAAATCTTTTTAATACCCAAAAAGATCATTTATTAAACCTTTTTTCATAATAATTTGTTAAATTATTTTTAACAAGTTAAATAAATTTAAATAAAAAATGTTAAATAAAAACACATAAATAAAACTAGTTTCTATGATTATAAATAACTAAAATATTCTAAATATGATAATACAAAACAACTAGCACTGTACTGCAAATATCAAAAAAAAAAAAAAAAAAAAAAAAAAAAAAAAAAAGATTGTTTTTTAATATGATCACTGTAAATAGTGGGTTTTTTTAAGGCATGACATGCAAAAGCACTTTATTATGATTATGTGAGCGTGTTTGGGCAGGCGGACCTGTCTGACGATGTTCTGGATGAGCTTGTCCATGGTGAAGGCTATGTAGGCGTGAATGGTGAACATCTCTCGGAGCGAATCCTCGTACTGAGACGCCTCCATATTCCCATCCAGCAGATTACGCACCATCTCCAGAAACGCCGAGTAATAATCCTCCACATCTATATCCACTGAAAAAAAAAAAAAAAAAATAAAGTTTGTAAAATCAAAAAAAAAAAAAAAAATAAATAATAATAATATATATATTTTATTAATCAAAAATTCATAAAAAGTAGTTAAAATTTTAAAGTTTTAAAACTTTTATTTTTAAAGAAAAATAATCTGCCAATGGGGTAAGAAAAAATATGAAAATATTATTTTGCTTATCCTACTGGGAGATTATTTAGCTTGTTTATTTATCATTTTTTCTTGTCTCAAAAGATATTTTAACTGGAAACAAGACAAAAAAAAATAAGGATAGAATTTTTTTTTTTTTTTTTTTATTCCTTCAAGTTTCATTTTCGTCACTCACTGGGCTCTTTCAGACGCAGCTGGACGGCAGTGTTGTCGTTTTTGTCGCGCTTGAGCCCGAGCACCTCCCTCTCCCACTCGCGCTCCTTCAGGTCCTCTTCGATCTGTCTCTCGGCCTGCGTATAAAGCCGCAGCAGACGCGAACACAGGGTGTGATGCAGCCGCAGGAAGATGTACCAGTTGTTATTGACGTAAAACAGATTATACGCGTCTTCGCAGGAGCGCAGCCGCTGAGCCGCAGACGCGCTAAAAAGCAGTTTGGACTTTGTCGGGCTGCCGCTAACGCCTCCCGCTAGCCCGTTGTGCTTCTTGGACGCCCCCTCGTCGTGGTCCATGTCTTCCTCATCCTCGTCTTCCTCAGCGTCCGACAGCACTCCTCTCTGGGAGAACAGCATGTCGGGGATGAAGTGGTAGATGATCTGTTTAATCTTGTATTTGTCCTCTTTGTTGATGCTGCTCTGGCGTTTGACGTGATGGATGATTAGCGCCGCCGCGTCCTCCAGAATCTGACGGTCCTCATAAGTCAGCGTCAGGTGAGGCCCGCTCGGAGACGCGCTGCTGTCCTCCGAAGCCTGTTCCTGCCGCTAAACCAACACACCACCATGAATCACGTTTCTCTGCGAGGAGCAAAGCCTGTTAACTTCCTCTAGAGGATAAAGAGAGTCTCACCTCGTCAAAGATGCTCTCGATCTCGTTGAGAAGTGTTTTCGAGCGTAGCACCTTAGTGTCGTTCTGTTTGAAGTTAATGCCTTGATGGTCCAGAGATTTTAGGTAGTATTTCTCGTTCTGCTCTCGCCAGATCTGGTTAAAACCCCTTTGAGCTTCGCGCCACTCTTCCTCCTTCAGCTTCAGTCTGAGATGCAGAATGAGAACATATTTAATGCATGTTAAAATAACTCGATTTCAACAACACCACAACTTTAACGACTAAAATCTAGATAATAGAAATGGCTAAATAAAAACAAATATTGGCAATAAATTAAAATAAAAACTTTAAAAGCCCAAACTGGTCAAGCAGCTTTTTTGGACAATGTATTATAATGTAATAAAATAGTAACTATTCTGATAAATGCTAAACCATTAGTAATACACATACACATATACATATATATATATATATATATATATATATATATATATATATATATATATATATATATATATATATATATATATATATATATATATATATATATACACATATATATATATATATATATATATATATATACATATATATATATATACATATATATATATATATATATATACACATACATATATATATATATATATATATATATATATATATATATATATATATATATATATATATATACACACACACACACATATATACACATCAAGATTATATTATAATGTAGTACAGTAAGTTGTAATGTAATATTATTGCTTATGTAAAATGTAGCAACACTAAGCATGTCTGGCATTTGAAAAGATTTGAAAAATAATATTCAAATGATATACTTTAATGTAATGCAATGTAATATAAATCAGGGGTTCTCAATTTCTCCACTTCCCTGCAGAGTTTTGCTCCAACCCAAATCAAAACACACCTGAACTAACCACTCAGGCTTCAGGATCACTAGAAAGTTACAGGAAGGTTAAGCCGGAGGGAAACTCTGCAGCAAAGTGTAGTCCAAACCCCCTGATATACGCAATGCAGCAGGCTTTTTGAAGGTCACCCTCTCTAACCTCTTCAGTACAATGGGAACAGACACAGCCGGATTCTTCTTCAGTCCGTCGATGATGTCCAGAGCTTTGTCTCCATATATCCTCTGGATGGCTTTCCTGTGGATGATCTCCGAGCAGCCGCCCAGAGTGTTGTCCAGCCTGAATTTGGCCTGATCTTCCGCAGACATTCGGGACAGCTTCTTCTGAACCGCCTCCAGCACGCGAATGGTAGCGAGGATGGTTTCCAAAACGACGTCCAGCTGAAGTCAACGACACCGTTAGCAAGAATTACATGACAGCAGCAAGCGAAGAGAGTAAAACTGTTCTGGTGCGTGGAAGCGTCTCACCTCGAATCGCTCGTCCTCGCACCTGTACATGTGCTCTTCGTACTGAGTCTTCTTGGAGCTGACGAAGGTCGAGTCCTCAGACCAGGAGGGGAAGGAAACCCACGTATCGTTCAGCACCTGATGCATCCACAAAAAACTGTTTCTTAATAAAAACATATGATGCATCATAACATGCTCATTATTAAGAGGCTGTGGTGAGTGGGAAATCCTCTCTGACCTCTTTACAGACCGCTGTTCTTCCTGTGCATTTGGGAAGCTGGTAGCTCTTCGGTAAAGCTCGATAACTAGAGCCAAGACGCTTACATGAAGCGTAGTCGATATCCATGGCAATGCCTTCTGTGGCTCTTTCTTTGGGGTACCTCTCCACGTGGGACATCTCCTTGTATCCAAGGAAGTTCTTAAACCAAGTGAACAGCTCAGGAAATTTGCTGGGGGGGAAAGGGTTTAGTAAAAACAACAATAAGTGCAAAAATAAATAAAACCGATGAAATGAAATGAAAATAAATGGCAAAAACTACAGAAGCCTGTTTCTGACACTGAATAATAATAATAATAATAACAACAACAACAACAACAACAAAAAAACAATTCTTCTTAAATTCTGACGTTTTTTGAGAGGAAAAACTGTGTGTACTCAGAATGTCAACTTTATAATTTCTCAATTCTGACTTTATTTCTCAGGAACGTGAGTTTGCAATTTTGAGGGGGAAAAAAGTTGCAATTACTCTTCATTTTTTATTCAGTGGCAGAAACTAGGGGAGGTTTGGTAAAACAATAAATACAAAAAAAAAAAAATCTAATAATAATAATAATAACATACATTTTTAAAAATACATTAAAAAATAAAATAAATAAATAAATGATTGTTGCCAAAATGTTTTGTCAATATCTACAATACCCAGCAACACAAACATACTACTTGTAAATAAATGCCAGGGAAATTCTGTTAAAATAAATAAAAATAAACTTAAATAAAATAAAATTAAGCAATAAATATAAAAAATTATCTAAAAAAAAAAAAAAAAAAAAAAAAAAAAAAAAAAAAAACAAATCAACAAATCTGTAATTTATTTAAATAAAATACTACTATATATATATATGAATTGAAATAAATATAAATAAAATATGCTAACATAAAATAAAATAAAAAGTGACTTACCCCAAGAATGGAACCACAAGTTGAACCAGCTCAGCACGAGAAATTATCTCTTCGTTAAAAATGATCAGGCACCGGAGAAAGTTGTCATATGCTTCAGAGCTTCGTAAAGCCTTCCGCACCTAGGCATGCATCAATAATGTAAGTCGAAATAGGCATTATTTGTGATTTTTAAAAAAAATCTGCATATTAAGTTAACCCAAAGCAACTCACTTTTTCAAAGAATAGAGACTCTGTCCCTCCACCGTGTTTGCCAGACTCTGCCACGGATGAATCTTTGATATTCATTAACTTGAGCTTTTTCTGGAAACGGAGCGGGAAAAGTCAGATATCGAGAAAGCAATTCTATGAAAACTCTAAGAAATTAAGTACATAACGAAATGCACTCCTATGAATATGACAATGTCCTGTACCTTCACGGGCGGGGTGACGGCTGTCGTTGAGTGCTTGCGTATCTGGCAGCCGTTCTGATTGGGCCTCTGCTTGTTATTGAGCTGTGGTTTCTTAGCCGTTCCCCCATGATCATTACGCACAGACTCTGCCTTCTCCGCTGTCGTCTTGCTCAGCAGCTACAAGAAATTCACAGCCGGAAACATACATAAGTTTCACTAAGTATAACGTCATCTACTGAAAAATAACCAAAAATACAACTAAAATAAAAATTGTGCGTGCCAAATGTGTGTTACATTTCTTTTATGACATTTAAAAGTAATAAAGTCTTAAATACCTTAAGTGGTATTACATACTATTAACTCCTAATTAGTTTTATCAGCTATTATTTTAATGTAAATTTTGTATTTATACAAAATCCGATGTCACAATATTTTAATTGATGCAATCACAATACGCCCTGAAGTGATAATTAAACTTCAAAAGGCTATTATATAATAACAAATATTTAAAAAAAAAAAAAAAAAAAGTCTATAGTAACAGTACACATCTTTACGATCAAATTTAACATATCCTTATATAAAAAAAAAAGCTATTAATTTCTTTTAAAGAAAAAAAGGAAAAAACATACTTGCCACAAACGTTTGAACAGTAGTGTGTATTGTTATATTTCTATTTTAAGTAAATGCTGTACTTTTTATTCATCTAAAAACCCTGGAAAAAGTATTATAGGCTCCAAAAAGGAGAGATCACGTGACACTGAAGACTGGAGTGAGAACGATGTTAAAAATTCACCTTTGCATCACAGGTATAAATTACATTTTAACGTATATTAAAATAAAATATACAACCATTATATTAATATTGTAAAAATATTTTGTAATATTATAGTTTTTATTTAAAAAAAAAGCTGTCTTACTGAAAATCTTTTTGATGTCAAGCTTCTTTTTTTTTTTTTTCATAATAATTAACAGTTTGAAGGATAAGAGTTTCAAATCCTAATGTAGCTTTTGCATTGTAATAAATTCTGCTTGTAGATGTCTCCTTGTATCCCTTAATTTAAAAAAAATTAAATAAAAAAATAAAAAAATGAAAGCATTATTTGGTCAATTTTTACTGGAAAATCCTAAATTCAATTGTACATTTTGAAGCACTTGCGCCCATTGGGGAAAAAGTAATCATCAGGCCCTGAATTATTGAACAACAAAATAACAACTTACAAAATGTCTAAATATTTAGTGCTTATTACTTATGAAAATGACCCATGCTTTTCGGGTTATAGAAATGTTAAAATATTTAAAATGAAAATCTGAAGTGATGTATCAGTCCAGTGGGCGGGGTCAGAGCATCATTTAAACTCACCACAGAGCTGTTGGCGTCTGGTAGAAACTGTCCGAACTCCGAGAGCAGATCTTCCTGGTTTTTGAAAAGTTGGGCCACCTCAGCGTAAACTTCCTGCTCAGTCAGGGCTGGGGTGTAACTCCCGCCCGCTTCTTTAGCATTACGCTGCTCCTTCTGATAAACGAAACAAGCACATGCGTAAGCGGATTGTGAAGTATAATGCATTTGCGAAGCGTTTTCAGTTTTCGGACTGGACCTGGTACTTGTGCAGGATCTCGAGGAAGGATTTGTAGATGTTGGGCTGGCCCTGGAAGCGGTTCTTAATCTTGTTGACGTAGCTGATGGCGTGGTTGAACTCCACGGGTTGGTTGTTCTGCAGCGGCGGAGCGGTCGGCATGCTGTTGACCGGGGTGTGGGGCTGCAGCGGGGGCGAGCGAGGGGACGCGTAGGGAGGGATGGACGGATTGGGATGACTGCTGGGAGTGAGAGCTGGAGACTGCAGCGGCTGATCAGAAAGAGAGCGAGAAAAAGAACAGGACTAAACCAAGGTACATTAAAAAGGTGGCACAAGCTCTTGGTGAATAAATAAGATCCCTAAAGTTGCAAAGGCTAAAGTTTCAAACCCAAAGAGATCATTTATATAAAAGTTATGACTTAGCCACATCCCCCTAAAATGGCTCGTTTAAACACGCCCCCACTTCTCTATGTCACAGTGTGGGTTTATTTTCGTAACACCGCCCAAATGTTTATGCAAAGAAAGAAGGCATTATTCTCGCTGTAGTGTTGCTGTCGGTGCCATGTTCTGGAAACTCTGTGCTTTGTTGGGAAAAGTAAAACTGGTTTGTTTGTGCTTACAAAAAAAAAGACAACTAGAAATCTGTTCAAAGCAAACATTAGCATTAGCATCACATTATGGTAAGGGGTGTAACATTTCTGCCACATGTTTTTGGTATTCAGCCAATCACAGTGCATTGGACAGCTGGACCCGTTTCAGGAAGGCGGGGCTTAAAGTGAAAATAAATAAATAATGTACAGTTTGCAGAACATTTTTTGATACTTAAACCGCATAAATTAAACCAAATGCACAAAATAATGTTCTTTTCAGCTACATCATATGAACCCTTTAACACTTTTTAAAACCTCCAAAAAGTCAGAATTCATCCACAGTAATCGCTTTGCCTAAACGCCCAGTATTCATCGACTGCAAACTTGAGCCTGACGGCATCACTTTTTGACTTGCGCAGCACTCATGTTTAATTAAATCAAATCATTGTCTTTTGAAATTTGATAACGGTATTACATTTAGTGGTTCTTGTTTTTTCCCCCATCCCTAAATTTAACACTGCTCAAAATGTTTATTTGCATACGCATTTAAAGCAGGGTTATTGTAGTTTAAAATTTTAATTAAAACACACACTACACACAAAAACAAATGTAATTACTACCAGAAATATAAACATTAACTGATATATGATCACAATGACATTATTTTAAATTGGCATACAAAATACCTAAAACTAAAATAATCTAAATGTTAAAAAACAAACAAAAAAAACCCCAAACAAACACAATTATTGCAAAATTATTAAATCAATAACATGAACTATAACGCTCTCTCAATGATACTAAAATAATGCTGTGTTTAAGACGTATGAAACTTTTAATTGTATACATACATACATGACCTTGTATACATCAACCCTGCAAAATAGCTTTGCTGTTTCTACCTTGGTTTTCGGCGTGGGTTGGGCGGGAGGTGTGGAGGCCAGGCTGGGAGGGTTTGTGGGGATCTGGTTCTGCAGCTGAGGCGGCTGAGGCGGCGGCGGAGGCGGAGGAGGTGGTCTGGTGGGGATGTTCTGCACGGAGATGCCGTGAGGTGTGATGTGGTGGATCTGACCGGGTGTCGTCACGTTAACCAGGTCATTGGTCTGAACTTCAATCTTGTATCCCGGCGGAAGAAACGTGTTAAACCCCATAATGAGATCGGGGTGACCCTTAAAGAGCTGCGACACCCTGCTGATTACGCCCGGGGTGTCAATACTGCAGTGTGAGAAAGAGAGATAGTATTTGAAATGATAAACTATTCCCCAGTAAAACTATCTACCACTGTGAGAAATTGTGCATGACGGGATTTGAATGTGGGAACATGGAATAACATTTTTGACAACATGGCTTTGCTTGAGCCTAAATAAAACAAAAAAAAGAGAATTTAATGAAAGCAATGTTTACTTTAATGTTAAATTAAAGAAGTGCATGATTTTATTCAGTAAGAGCACACTAAATTTGTGCTGTCGAAGTAATAACCTCGATTACTCGCATCAAAAATAAATTATTGTTGACAATATGTGTGCAAGTGTATATTAAGTATATATGTATGCATTGAGTAAATAAAAATTATTTATATATATATATATATATATATATATATATATATATATAAAAATAAACATGCACAGTATACACACTTATGCAATCGATTGTTTGACAGTACTACATTTAATCTCTCAAAAGTGACAAAAATTTGTGTTTCAAATAAATGCTGTGCATTTCAACTGTTTATTCATCAAGAAGTCCACAAAAATACAATGATTTCTGATCATGTGATACTCAAGTAAATCACAGACAAATATATTCTTATAAAATATAATTTTATAAAATAAAATATATTCAAATAGAAAATAATTCACAAAATTACTTTTTACTGTATTTTTCATCATGTTAACAGTCTTGATGAGCATAAAAAAAAACTTGTAAAAATGTAAAAACAATAAAAAATCTTGAAAGACCCAAAACCTTTAAATAACATTGCAATTTCTAATCACTTAGTTGATATTTAAGTTAATAAATGGTAATATTACAAACTTACTCGTATTAATACTTCTAGGTTCATGTTCATTTCTACATATATGTTATAAAGTGTTCATGATACCCTAATGTTAATTAACTGATGTTAATGTAAAGTGTTTAACATATCAGTTACAATTGTGAGGTTTCACTAGTATCAGTACCATCTATTTAAATTTTATGACAACCCTACATGTGAATAAACTCACCACTGAGACTTAAACTCTTTCATGATATCCAAGAAATCGTTGTAGACATGTGGTTGACTGCCAAACTGTAGCTTCACCTGGTCCAGGTAAGACAGGGCGTCCTCCACCTGCAGGAAAGAGAACGACATGCCAGTTTATCTCACGAACACAGCTGACATTGCAAGACTGCATCGGTTTGACTCCCAAACGACAAAACACAAAATCCTGTCCCACCTTGAGTCTCTGGAACTGCTGCTGCCCCTGTGCGGATGGGGAGGGGGTGGGTGGGTGACTGTGGCCCTGCACCGGCGCTGGACCGTGGGCCTGGACCGCCGCCGGACCATGATGGTGAGCGCCACTGTGAGCCGCGGCAGGACTGGGTGTGTGACTGTGACCACTTGAGCTCTGGGCCACTGTGGACACCTAAAACCAGAAACCTAAAACATGAGATTCTGTCCAAAAAAAAAAGCTACATACTGCATAATGTTTGTTTATGTTTGTAATGTAATATATATATATATATATATATATATATATATATATATATATATATATATATATATATAATGTTTTGGGGATATTTTGACAGACAAATGTAATTGATGTTATGTTATTAATTAAAAATGTTCTATTTATTTTGGTGTCAAATCACAAATCACATTGTATACATTACACCAAATTGTATACATGTGTAAATGATTCATATTATCAATAACTATAAATCTCTTTAAAACAAGATGACATATTTAAAGCATATATAAATGCAACTGTATTTGATAGAAATATAATAAAACCATAACTTCATTTTATGTCAATTTATTGCCAATCGAACACTTCTTATTTTCATTTAGTTACTGAAATAAGTTATACAGACACGTTTTAAAACATTACAAGTAAAACAGAACCTTATACTGTACAGCAATTATCCTAAAATATAATTTTGGTCTCTGGAAATTCTGGAGTCACTCTGGATTAAACGGACGCAGTGTGAACACATTCCTTTGAGCAATAATGGATCACAATGCATGGTGTGTGCCTGCACCTGGTATGCCTGGGGAACCGGGTACTGTATTCCTGGAGTAGGCTGCATGCCGTCAGCCACAGCCTCGAATACGGCAGGCGCTGGGGCAAGAACTCTGTGCTGGAAGCCCTCAGCGCTGCCGGGAAGCCGGCGCTGTTGTGGGGTGAACACTGACTCCTGATCCTCTAAACGCCTCCTCATGCTGTACTCATACTCAAGACGAAAACTAAGACCTGGAACAGAAAAGACAAAGACAGCAACTTATTAAATATCATGATTTGGCTGTAGTCCAAACCATAAGCAACAATCTGCTAGTCTAGACTCTAACTACCTGATGAATAAAGGCCGCAGTAATGTATACGTATACACACACACACACAATTAAAAGAGTACACATGTATACATAAATGACTATGACGTGTTTATAATCGTACACGTGAATATGTATTCGTGCATGATGACTGTATGTGTTTAAGTATATAAATGCTTAGGTGTGTATAAATAAGTACGTATATAAATGTATATGGGTGTGTATATACACATGTGCTTATTGTGTGTGCGTGTGTGTGCGCGCGCCTCCTGCACATGCAGAGTTAATGCTAACTTGCTAACCCGCGACTAAAAGTGGCCAGGTTTACTCAGAAATTTCGCGCTGATTAAAGAAACTAATAAAACATAAGGTCCGACATTTTAGCCCGGCAGAAAAAAACAGCTTACTGACAGGAAAAAAAGTTTTTTACTGAATAAAACTGGTATTTCATACCTCCGAGACTCGCTTCTGCCAGCTGCGCTTATAGTACACCACGGCTGTTAAAATATCACCGAAATACTAAACCTCAAACCGAAAACATCGATAAAACACATTACAACTGAGTTTAAAATCAACTAACGCAGAAAATTCCTGTTGAAAACAAGCGCTGATGAGGGGCGGGGCTAACATAAGCTTTGCGAACCGCCTCCGCCCGCCCACTTTGCATCTGATTGGCTCTTTGCTCAAGAGACGACATTGGGTTGTGTTTTTATTGACGTTCTCGACCGTCACTCAAACAAGTATTAACATTGTTGGGGGGTTGAGCCCAAACCCTCTTCTGTTACACACACACGTACGCACGCACACACACGCACGCACAAACAAACTCGTGAAATCAAAACGGGCTTTGAGAAGCACGTACGCTAAATAACTTTTTAGACTGTAGAGTAAACAACGATCAGTCCGGGTTTAACTTTACTATAATGCGCCATCACTCTCTGCGATTTTCCTAATAAAACCGCGGCTTTATGTCTGAACGCTTTCAGCAACTTCCTGAACTTCCTGCCTGAGGTTACGTCATTCCTTACGCCTCCTCAGAACAGCTGGCCAATCAGAATGCGGTATTTCATTAAATTGCCGCCTCTTGTACAATTCTAGGCTCCGATTGGCCAGACGCTCTAAGAACCCGTAAAGCATGACGTAAGACCACATGGGCGTTTACGCGGAGAAATCGTCCGTCCTGGTTGGTGTGGTGTTCCGAGAGGGCGTTTTGTATGACGTGAGGCTCATATTGCCATGCTCCGCCCACGAGAGGCGGGGCCTAAGCCAGTGCCCGGGATTCCTCGCCCCGTCCGCAGTCAGTCAGAGCTGAGGCTCGCTTGTGTGCGTTTGCGTGCGCAGCGTTTCGCGTAAAATACGGACAAAACCCAAAACAACACGAACCAAAACAGCTCAAACTTACAGAATAAACAAGTTCGGGCTGATTTCGACGCAAAGCGCTCAAATATCCCGCACGTTCGCGAACGCTATAAGACGACACCGAACAAAAGATCTGCACATAAACACCCTCAAACGTTTATTAAGGGCACATTTCGAGATCTCGTGATTTCTGGATTGAACGAGCACACGCGAACATGACACCACAACCACACACGCCTCTATCATGACATGTTGTCCTTTAGTAATCAGACCCAAAGTCAAAATGGGAACTAAAAATCTGATCGCGTGAACACGGACTCGCTATGCGGTCATGCGAAGATCTGAAATGAGAGATCCAATCACACATTACAGCATAAACACGCCAGCTGATCTAATATTCTTTGTTTACTGGGAGACTGAAGGGGAAAATGTCTAACCGTGTTTGAGCACATCTTCCCTCCCCCTCTGAACACCAGACAAGAGCTACAGATCTGCTTTCAGATCAAAAACAAGTTAGAAAAGCCCTCGGGAAAGCATCGGACACACACAGGCGGCTTTGCGTCTCATAACATATAGATACACGTTTCTTTGCTGCTTCAGTTGGCCAAAGCTTTGCCCCTTTTTCTCCCCTTAATGTGCCATGATCGAACGAACAGCCTGATTAATACACTAAAATCTCCTGAACGACCAGCCCCCTGCAGAAAGCACTCAAACACCGACAGAAACGTATATTCGATCAAAAGAGGATAACATAAATTTGTTTTCTTTTGCCCAGCTGCTACATACCTGCGAAAAAGAGCCTCGCACTCCGGATTCGTGTTTGGAACAAATAGTTGGGAACGCCCCCCTCTCCTCCCATTGGTCTACGTGACCGCATGCGTCATCCGGATTTGAATACAACCCGCCAAACGCATATAGCCACAGAGACGTACTCGACACACCTGTAGTGTGACTAGAGGGTTTTCTTCGTCATTTGGTTTAATATTACACGAGAGGCGCAAAAAAGTACGTTGGTATATTTTTAACTGTCTTAAAGCAAAGGAAATAAGCAGTGTTTTTGGAAGAACATCGTTTGTTTTTGACTATTTGCCATTGACAGAGACGCGATACTTACGCTTTGCTAAATTATACCAAATTAAAACACGCCCCTTTGTCGAAAACCCGCCTTAAAACTAGCGGTGCACAGCGAGAGCTCAAAATGATTGACAGGTAGTAAGCGTTTCTGATTGGCTAAATAAGCACAGGCCACACCCCTTGCTTAATTGGCAACGGGAATAAGTATTTTCATTTTTTATATATAAACGTAAGAGTAACTCGCAGCACTGTTTACCAACTTGTATTGTTTTATGTATCAAAATGATATCAGATAAAGTTAGCATTAATATTAAAATATTATAAAAACGAAAAATAAAAAAGTGTATGTGTTTTGCGCACATTTTCCTAAAAAACAACAAAAAACCCCAAAAATCATTAGATAATTTTTTAACATACACCGGTTAGAAATCATTAAATGTAGTTGTGAAAGGTTGAATAAAAAAAAAAAAACACTCAGCCGATATAGTTTGTCCTTTTAATAAACTTTAAAACACATGGTTTTGATTTGGTTTTGCTCAAATGATATTGCAGTTTGAATAGCTCAGTTTTGAGTTCGAGATAGACACCAAGACAGCCGAAACCTGTACAGTCTTTTCACATAAACGTTTCACTCACTTCAAACATACAGAAAGAATAAGGCTTTTTAACTGCAGGGCAAAGCATTTCATCACTAAAAGAACCGCTGTCAACTTTTTGAGAATCACAAGCTTGACATTACAGGTTAGTTTTTCTACTAACGTAAGAAACGAGACATAAAATTGTATATAAAAGAAAATATAATTTACGTAAATTTTATATGTGAGAATAATAAGTGAAAACAAAGCATGGGTATAATAAAAAAATACAAATGGTCACATTGTGTGCCCATCAAGGCAAGATTGCAGATCCTGGAATCACTG
>NC_056723.1:3571215-3678715 GCF_018831695.1 Puntigrus tetrazona | reverse complement strand
AGCAGCTTAACCGAAGCTTTACCAGATCCAGCCTGGTTAACCAAGTTGCTTAATCAGGGTGGACATCCATTGCCGTGTGTGTGTGTGTGTGTGTGTGTGTGTGTGTGTGTGTGTACCAACCCGTTCTCTGAGCTTCTCCTTCAGCAACAGACTTAAAAGGTTATACGGGACCCTGAACCACACAGGAGCTCCAACGATAAGCACCTTCTTCAGGCGTGCTGGGAACGCACCCTGCAACCAACAGCAGAAAGTTGGAGAGATTTTTTGGGTTTACTCTGACATCGAAGCCCCACAACAACCCACTAACTGTCAGACACGGGTACAACCGCACGCAGATGAATCACAAAGCTCACCTTGAGCAAGTTGAGGATCTTTTTGCTGAGGTCCAGTTCAAAGTTTGTGTAGTTGGATCCAGCCATGTCGTAAATGAAGACCAGTCCATTTCTCTGAGTCTCAAAACTACAGGAAAAAAAGATAATTATAACGTCAAAATCTTTGGAATAACTAAGAATTAAAAAAAAAAAAAAAAAAAGTTTTTCTTATGCTCATATAAGCCTCATTTATTTGATCAGATTAAATGTTAATCCTAAATAACTTTTTCCTTATTTTATTATTTATTTATGATCGAATTTATTGCTTATGCAAAGCTGAATTTTCAGAATCATTATTCCAGTTTTTAGTGTCACATGATCCATTAGAAATCATTCTAATATGTCGATTTGCTGCATTTTAAACAGCTGCTCCATATTTTTATTAGTTAATCGGGATTTTTTTTATTAATAAAAAGTTAAAAATCAACATTTAGTAAAAATCAAACAAATATATTGGTTACCTCTCCACAGCTCTGTCCAGTAGGTAGAACAGGGCCTGAAGAACCACATGGTTTCCTGTTTTGCTGGGATGGTGTAGTTTAGCCGTGTAAAGGGCGATGGATGCACCAGACGGGTCCCGGACACCCTGATATCAGAAAACAGTGTAAAGCTTCTCAAAATCAGTTTTTAATGTTTACATATTTATTAGGCTCAACTCTTGCTGGAGTACTACTTTGTGCTGCATGCTAAATGTTGAAACAGGATGCAATATGCAATGATAAACGCTTCAACAAACAAAATTGCTGTCACACAACCTCACTTGATTACAGGTTTAATTCATGAATTTAGAACGGCATTTAATTCACAGGCAATTCAGAAATAGTTTGGAATTTTTGCAAGATTTTGTGCAAATTCTGAATTAAATAATATAAAAAAAAATTTAATGCATGAATAAAAGGAACGAGTAACTAAATAATTATTCAAACATACAGTGAAAAAAAGGGTTTACGTTTAAAAAAATATATATACTTTTTAACTGTTTTTGAAACAAATTTGGAATTAACGTAAAAACTATAAATGATAAAAATAATAATAAAAACTATAAAAATAATAATAAAAGAAAAATAACAAAATAAATGATTATATGAATGGAGAAATTAATCAATAAATAATAAATGAATAAACATCCAAACACTGAACATGTTATTCCAAATAATTATTAGATATTTATAATAATAATGATAAAATAAATAATATTAATAAACAAATTAATGAATAAACAAACAAAAAAACACAGTAATAAATTATAAAATAGCATTATTTTTAATCCAACTTAATGCATTTAAACTAAAATAAGATACGATAACAAAAAAAAAAGAAGAAGAGAGAAATCAAAAAATAAAATGCAGTCAGGACAGTTGATATCAGGCTCTGGAACAAAGTGCAGGACACTTGTGGATAGTAGTTTTAATTCTGTACACACGGGGGCAGAATAGAGCGTGTTTTACGGAGTTGTGAAGGATGACTCACTCCCAACACTTCTGATCAGTAAAGAAACATTATATTTATCTCTGCCACTCAGTAAGACATTAAATCTGGTTTATTCGCTTTCAGCTGACCCATTTCCGTATGTGCAAGCACACGGCTTTAGCATTTATTAAATATTTATGTCAATAACATATTCCAATAATCTGATGACTCATGAGATACGAGGGACTTGTGCGCGTCTCTCTGGGTTATAAATACAGATGGCAGGATGTGAGGAGAGGAGACAAGAAGATGAGGAGGATCAATGAAGTATCGGATGAACCAAAAGAGTCCTGCCTCCCCAGCGTCCAATCGGATTTCAGAATGTACACTTGTCAGACCAATAGGAGAGCGGCACAAGGCAAAATGAGCTACGATATTTGAAGAATGAATTTTGCAGACACGGTCTTGACCTGGGTATAATAACCGGCTGAAAGCTGAAGTGAAACTTGGATTAGTGACTCCGCAGCTGTAATAGTGGAAATGAAACTCGGCGATGCATTTTTCTGCCATTCATTTCCCAAATTTAAAGAGCATAAAAGCCCTTCTGAAGACACGGCCCTGATGTGATACGAGCTTACCAACACGGTGAACTTCCCACTCAACAGCTCAGAGCGTAAGGGCTCCTCGTGAGGCTGCAGTTTAACAATGCCCTCCCTCAGACGAGTCTCCTGCAAGAGAAACAGAGATTTATCTTACATGCTTTATGAAGGGGTTTGTTTTGTTATAATGCTCAGCTAATTCAATTAGTTATACGCCCTTTATTTATCATTTGTCTAATAAATATTTATTTCATTATATTTGACTTAATTTTATTTATATATTCAGTTCATATTTTAATCTTTTCTCAGACACACAAAATAAATATATATTTTTTTAATTATAAACTAATACAACAATATTTTTTTTTCTTGTTTTCTCATGATCACAACTTAATTTTCTTTTGATATGAACATAACGAATACTCTTCTTCCCATTACCATGACTTTATTTTAGTTGTGATCTTGACATGACAAAAGTGGTTTCTTTAACAATGATTGTTTTTGAAACACAATAAATACATATAAAATATAATACATCTTGATCGCTGGAAAACACCTTGTTATGTCGAGATCACGAGAAAAGAGGGGAAACAAAAGCATGCCTGCTTAGAACTTCCACACAAGTGAATTAATTAAACTAAATAAATAAAAATAAAAAAAGAATTTATATATATATACACACACATACACTGTATATAAATTATAAATAAAATATAAATGAAATATGGTTTATCCAAAATTTCCTTTAAGAATTTCCATAACATGCAGTGAAATATTAAAGACAGAGAGGGAATAAGTCCGCATCAATCATCAGTTGGTCTTTCTGGGCTAATTTTCACTCCTCATATCTGGACTGCTGATATCAGGAATGAGGAGCGCTTGTTTCTGTGAACACAGAAGTCATCTTCTGTTCTGAGCGCGTCCTTCATCTGAACCTTAAACCCGCTTCACACAGAGTCAGACCTGAAAACCTCCCAGACGCCACACAGATCTTTACTGAGTGAATTAACAACAGCCCGACCCAGACACAGACAAACAACAGCGCTCCCTGCTTAAACCAGATTTACAGACTAATTTAATTCTGAATTAACATCAGAAACAAAAACCTGCTCATTTCAAGTTCAGTTGCACTTTATATATAAAAAAATCTCTGTCCCCCTAAACCTACATTGCTTTTAAATAAACCTAATAATAACCAGCTTAAAATGAACCCTAAAAATAAGGCCGCTAAGTTAACATGCTAGTTTCAATCATTCCAAAATGAAAAACCTACCAAAAACAACCTTATTTTATTCATTTATTTATTTGCCCTATGTATATTTCTACCCTTTTAGAAATAAAAAATTCTTATAAATAAAGCATATTTTTTAATTAATTAATTACTTTATTAATGTATTTTTAAAATGTTTTTCCAGTCCAAGAAGGTAAAAAATATTATTATTATTATTAATATTATTAAAAATAGTGTTATTTTTGTGTTATTTTTGCTCGGTCTTTAAAACAGAGAAAGCCTGAAAGTTTGCGCACTCACTCTGTAGCTGTGAAAAAGCTCGATCGCTCGCAGAACGTCGAACTTGCGGGCCATCAGAAACTTCACCGCCACGTCCCAGGACAGCGGCGAGACGCCGTGCTGGGACGTCCATTTGTTGATTTCCTCCAAAAACTGCTTCGTGGCCTGAGAAAGAAAGAATACGAAAGTCGCGTTTTCATTTACAAATGCGTAATCGCCAGCTGCCGCCCAACCGAACGCGGGCTGCATTTAGTGGAGACCTGCGCGGGCTTCCGGTAGGTTTACGTCCGGGATTTACAAACGATTTGCAGTCAAAAACGCTACGTTCTTAGTCATTTCCTGACAACTATAAACACTCACATACAAACAAGACCTTGAGAGAGCGAGGCAGGAGACGTGGAAAAACAGAATGATGTTTGGATCAGAGAAAGCCCAGAAGATCCAGATGAGCAACCGAGAGGCTTGCTCATTCATATCGATGAAATCAAGCTAAAGCGCATTAAATGAGCTCTTTTTAGGAGAGGCGCTGATGCAAAACACCTGACAAGAAACTTCAGGTCGTCTCAGAGCTGTTTTTCATACGTTTATAATGCATTCTGGGAAACTGTGCCTCCACTCGACTCACAGGAAACGCATCGCACGGCTCCAATGTCTTCGTTCCTATTAGTTAAAGCTTTCTGAACTTTTCTGAACGAGTCAAGGGAGATTGCTGTGGGGCTCAATATAACGTCAAATTTAGTGGACGCTTGGAATAATGCCATCAGTTACACAGATGTCTTCGACCACTCTTCAGAAATCTGTCAAAATAAAGCTTTCTTGTTCATTTGACCTGATAACCAAACATAAAGCCAGAAAAATGAAATAAGTTTGGTCTCTCTCCAGAGGTTCCAGTCCACCCACTTGCACAACACTGTATCCTTAAAAGGACAGATAAGCAGCGTACCCAGACAGACAGGCCTGTGAACTGTGCTGTTTCACAGGCCTCGGTTCAATCTCCACAAAGTTCTTGTTCGTGGCCTGCAAGTGAACTCTGAACATCATGCATGTTAAAGGGTCTTGATTTGTTATGAACGGTGAAGCTGCCCACTCTTCTAAACAAAAAAAAAATCCTGTATCCTGTGTGTTCTTTGGTTACGGAATATATAGTTATTTTGTCTTGTGGGATATGTGTGAATGTAAACATAAAATAAAATAAAAATCATACTTGTGACACCCCCATGTGACATATGATAATATATATATATATATATATATATATATTATATATATATATATAAATTAAAATAATTTATTTATTTATGAAATTTTAGTTTTTAAAGATTTATGACTATAAAAATATTTCAATCTTACAAAAAGATTTTATTTGTAAATCGGCCCATAAGTAATGTCTATTATAATCATCATCATTATATAAAACATATTTTAGATTTTAATATGCATTTTTAAAATAAAAAAAAATAAAAAGCATAAAACAACAAGACTAAATACAAAAAAATAAGACTTTTGTCTAGTGAAGACAAAAAATATATTATTATTTTTCTTTTCAGGACAGAACTAGTGTTTGTGTGTAATATATATATATATATATATATATATATATATATATATATATATATTATATTATATTATATTTATTATATATTTACATATTTATTGATTCTTAAAGGATATACCTTACAAAAATTAGCCACAGCTTTACTACAAAATAGCTATTGCAGCAAAATGATGTTTACCACAAACTAACCATAGTTTTGCCACACTAACCACAGTTTAACCACGGCGTTTCGATTAAAACCTGTGGTTACTAAAATACATTTTACTACACTAAAACCATGGTCATTTTGCGAAGTTGCAGGCCCAACACATGTCAGCATCATCACTCCTCTCTACTTTGGCATCAGTCAGCTCCGAACAGGAAGCAAAACACGTCACGAACCGGACCCAGGTCTCTTCTTTCTCCCCGCTTCTACATTCCCTGTGCGTTTCTCCAGTGGAAATGCTTTTAGCAGCTCACGTCCCTCAGGACCTCGGAGCGCCGGACACAGCCAGTCTGACATCTAATTACTCTCTCGCATTTGTCCAGCAGGATCCAGCAGCCCCGATAAGCCTCGGAGACGGGACCCCGGAGTGTCGTTCACTCAGTCAGCCGTGATTCCTGCGCGTTCGCGCAGGCAGAGACCGCCGATAAGACACCAAGTGCCGACCGATGAATGAAAGGACGGAAGACTGGGGGTTTATTCAAATGAGATTCCACCGCAGGACGGAGGACACAGAGAGGCCTTGTTAAAGAAATCAACAGACGCACACTTTCTCTGCTTATTGAAACAGGTTACCGATGTTTTTAGAGCCGTTCGTCACATTTCGGTACGAGCTAAACTATTCAAAGACTCGCAAAACATTTGCAAGACGTACACACATTCCTGCTAAAAGCGACCTATAAATAACAAGCGGACTTATATAATGACCATTTCCTGTTTTAGCCCGTGTAAAGTACAAAACGGTGCTCCCACCGGCCTGCTTCGTAAACACGCGTTAAAAACGTTAATATGAGTGCATGCCGTTAAACGATAAGAGGTGTTTTTGAGTGTTTCCTTTACAGATGCAAGGACGATGTCATCCAAAAATGTCATTTACTCACTCTGATCTCGTAAAGGTACATTTTCAACATAATTCACATAATTTTTTAGGTCATTTAAGAACCTCGTAGATAAAAAAAAATCATAAGTAGCTAAAAAAAAAAGAAGAAAATTATGAAGCAGAACAAAAATATAAATGATAATAATAATAATATTGATTATACATGTAATCTTGTATCTTTTTTTCATAAAAAGGTTACCACACAATACAAAATATAAAAAAAAAAAACTGTGTCTTTGAAGAATGTTTGTTAAATGCAGACCTTTCACTAAAAAAAAAAAAAAAATATAGTAAAAAAAAAAAAAAAAAATTATTTACATATGTACATATAAATAGACATACAGTATATATTTTTAAATTATTTATATATTTATATATGGAAACTTTTTATATATATATATGTATATATGCATGTGTTTCTATATATATATATATATATATATATATAAATATATAATATATATATATATATATATATATATATATATATATATAGTACACACACACATATATATATATATATATATATATATATATATATATATATATATATATATATATATATATATATATATATATATATATATATATATATATATATATATATATATATATATATATATATATATATATATATATATATATATATTTATTATAGATGTGATTCTCATTTGACAGTAATAAAATACATATATATACTCATCTTAAATATTCATACTTTGTGCCGCTGTTTTCTCATTAAACATTATGTCACTTCCTGGAGGATGACATCATTAAGGAAGTGGCTTTTGTTGGTGAAAGGGACATTACAAAAGATAAAAAAAAAATTGAAAGTGATATTGTGGACAGAAAGACCATTTTCAATACTTTTCTTGGTTTTAAAAAAAATAAAGAATAGTTTCGCATGTTAGAAGGAAAGTGATAAAAGCAACAAAATCCAACTTATATAGCAAATACTTCACAATAACCTAAACGATTGACTCCCCTCACTGACTCTCCTGAATTTCATTCTTTTTGCCTTTTTACATGACTTTAGAATATTTCGCATATTTCGAAAAGTTTGTACAAACTGATTTTGGAGCTTTTGCATTCACTTTCTAATCCCCACATAACGCAAGCGAAAGGAAATAAGTGACTGTATATTATTAAAAAAAAAGATTAATGGAATGACACAATGACACAAATTTGCATTTAAAGATGAATACATATTTTAAAAAGTTACAATAATTGTGATTCTGAAACAAAAAGAGTTTGATCCGAATCCATTTTGAGTTGCGGAAAACACTGGTAAACCAATGAGATTTCTTTAAGACTAGTTCTCATTTAGTGCCTGCAAAAAGTCTCATCACTCTGATGTGTCATATGCGCATAGATTTATGTTAATTTCACGATTAAAGGCAGCTGCACAGTCCTGAAAACAAAACATTTTGATGCATTTTGTTAAGTCAACTTCCCAACTGCTTCCAGAGGTTATTTACAAATGCGTTTGACAGACGCTTTCTAATTAGTTTATCATGTCGATTTAGCTGGGATTCTGATGTTGCAAGCACTACGACATAAAAAAAAATTTTACGTATTGCTGTCAAACAACTAATAACGGTTAAACAGAAGTAAATCAAAGTTTCAGTTTACATAAATAAAAGGTTTATATAATATTAAAGCTGCAATAGTTTTTATAATATATAATAAATTATTTATGACTGATTAAAAATACAACAAAAAGTTTTACTTTTTCGTAATTTAACAAATATTAAGGTTTATAGTTTTTACCTGGTGTTTAAAAAAAAAAATATATATATATATATATATATATATATATATATATATATATATATATATATATATATATATATATATATATATATAAATATTATTATTATTTCCTATTTTTCGAACTGCGAATAAAAACGGTCCCATAACCCTGATAACACGATACCTTGGTCTGAACTAAGTTTACCATGGTAAACCACTGTGTGTTCTAGTCAACCGGACGGTGTCCCGGGGTTGCTTAGCAACAGAACCGCTGGAACGGAGAATCGGCGTTAACCGGATTGTGACGGTATTTCGTACCTGCTCCTCCTCGGCGCTCAGGCGGCTGGCCATCCTCCGCTCTCCCTCTGGAGGACCTTATTAAAGCTCGCACAGCTGTTCAGATCGGACTGTTGAGATCAGACCGGGCTTTTTTAGGCCCGTTAGCAGCGTTCAGGCTAACAGCAGCGAAAGCAGCGCGAGACTCGCGCCGTTTTCCGCTCGAGAGGCCCGCCGCTTCAACACGGCGCGTTCATGATCCGGTCCCGGTTCGGTTGGATCCACATATATATGTTTTTTTCTTACGCGCACACACTAATGGTGATCCAGCGGAGCTTCGGTCCGCTCGCCTGCGTGACGAAGGGGAAAATTCATCACGGTGCTCCGTCGAAACTCGTCGAAAGCCGGCTCGGTTGCCTGGAGGTATTTTATTATATTAAACGATCGGCTCCGCGTCATCCGGGAGCTTTTGGACGCTTTAACGCGAGAAGGCGAATGAAGATCAGACGCTCCTGAAAAGCAGCAGCGGTGAAAGATGAAAGATGACGCTCCCTCCGCTGGCCACAATGGAGAACTGCAAAGTGAACGACGCTCCTCCTCTCCATTCATAAAAACCGAGAGGAGTCCGAGTCATTTGAGCGAATCGGTTCCTTCGGACGGCTCATTTCGTCGAACCTGTTCAAAAACCGTTTTTTTTTAAAATCTTCCTATACGTCTAGTTAAAAACATATTGAGTTTTACATAGCAGACGCTTCTATCCAATTACAGGCGAGTTTAGAAAGCTATTGGTGTCTTCTTGCATTGATTCATAGTGAGCTGAGTGATTTGCGAATCATTTTCAAATATTTTCATTCGCGAATCGGACTTCATTTACACTCTCTCTCTCTCTCTCTCTCTCTCTCTCTCTCTCTCTCTCTCTCTCTCTCTCTCTCTCTCTCTCTCTCTCTCTCTCTCTCTCTCTCTCTCTCTCTCTCTCTCTCTCTCTCTCTCTCTCTCTCTCTCACACACACACACACACACACACGTTGTGTTTCCATGTTTTATGGGGACTCTCAATAGGCCTAATGGTTTTTTATACTGTACAAACTGTATGTTGCATTGCCTAAAACAACCCTACAGATAACTACTTTTGAGTTTAAAAATGTCATTCTGTATGTTTTATAAGCTTGTTTCCTCACAGGGACCTAAAAATGTCCCCACAAGGACAAAGTTTACTGGTAATCCTGTCCTTGTGGGGACATTCGGTCCCCAAAACGTGATAAAAACCAGGTGAAAACACACACACACACACAGAAATACAGAAATCATGACATATTTTGATGTTTTCATAACTAACTTAAAGTAAGTTAATATGTAACCCCTTGTGCTATTTTTGTACTAATAGAATAACAGAATAAAGGCTCAAAGATATACATTTACAGTGAAATATTTAAGTGTATTGTTGTTTGGCAAAATGTGCACATATACACGTAGATATATCTTAAACTACAGCTAAATATAGCAATCACCGCAATATTTGAAGTCAATATTTTTAACTGAACGTTTCCATTCTGTGCAGATATTGTGGGTGCAAGATTGTCAAAATGTTACAGTTTAAACCTGACGCAAGAAAATGTGCCAAGAAACAAAGAGCTTCCTGTGGGCGGGTTTCCATGGGCTAGAATGACTGACAGGGGAGCATGACAGCAAGCTGGAAAAAATGCATACAAGTGCTTTCACTTTAAGAGAGGAAATTCACACTTACAGTCACCCGTCACGGCCACAAACTAAACTATACACACACGAAAACATCTCAGAGTCGGGTAAAACGGGTTTGAGAAGCTGCAAATCCTACAGGCCTCAAAAACTAGACCGCATTTTTTGGTGCACTTTGTGTTTTGAGTAGGCCTAGGCTGTTGATGTAGTTGGTTGATTGACAGCTCTTACTCAGCGTTGGTCATGAGTTATCCGGGAAGTCTGATCTGGGCTGACAGGTGCTGTGAGTTCCTGGAAAGCAGCTACTGACTAATAACCAAACTCTCTGATTACACTCTGGTTTTCTGCGGAAAAGTGACCTAGTGGTTTCAAATCAACGAAAGCAGCCTCGGTCTGAACGCCTGCACATCTGTGCAAAAGGTGTTTGACATTCAACCAAAGAGATTTTGATGATGCCAGATTTTTTCCGGCTAAGCTTAAAACTCAGCGTTATTACAAATGATGCCAATGGAAACATTATTTAGTCGCTGAAAACCTTTATTACTATTTTTATACATGTCTAGATATATCAAACAATATTTTATATATTAATTATAATATATATATAACTTATAATTTGTAAAAAATAATTATATATGTAATATAGTCTGCTGTTTAGAAGTTGGTCAAAAAATAGTTTTTTAAATAAACTTTACATTCTTTTATTTGATCAAACAGTAATATTGTAAAATATTATTACAATTTAATGTTTTCTTTTTAAATGCATTTAAATGCAATTTATTCCTGATGCAAAGTTGAATTTTCATCATTAATCTTGTTCCTCTGATGCATAATTTCTCCAGCCTTCGGTGTCATACGATCTTTCAGAAATCATACTAATATGCTGATTTAATTCTCTAGATTTATATAATTATTATAAATTATTTTGTGAAAAAAAACATGATGCACCTTTTTCAAGATTCTTTGAATGGAAAATTCAAAACATTATAACTAAATAAAAGTATACTTAAAAAAACAAACACAAGCTAAAAAGTTTCTTAAAACAATTATAAAATAAAAATGTACTAACTCCAAACTTCAAACAAATTTCAGACATTCAAAATATTAGACAAAAAGGTAAACAAAACGGACAGTAAAACTTTATTGAAGTCATAACACAAATTTAAAAAAACGATTCATAGGGTGAATTCTACTGATCTTATCTTCTACAGAAAAGATCAAATTAAAAAGCTATATATAAAATCCAATGAAGTTGAGTCCCCCCCACAAGTTGAGTGAATTCAGCAGAGCATGAGGGTCTACTATCATTTAAACCTATATGTTTCCTAAAATAATATCTGCAGAAAAGCAGAATAGTTTAATTCTTGAGATTACAGTTACAGAAATAGTTCCATCTGAGTTACTAAGAACTGAATTGCAATTTTAAATATAGCAATTAAAAACTAGTCGACGTCAGTGTCCTCCTGAAATGAGATCATCTTTGCCCGGACTTGAGAAAAGTGCTCTCTAAAGCAGTTCATGCAGAAGTCCTCAGACCTCCATGCCCTCTTTCTGAGCGCTGTGAGAGTCCTCCAGCTGTGTCTCTGGCGTGGACAGGTGTTCCAGTTCATATCGGCCGTTTTGGTCGGCCGGGCGAACTTCTGATGAGGTTTTCTTGTGCTCCAGGATCTGCTGAAGCTGATGGCTGGCATAATCAGGCTTGCTGGTGAGGGGACACTGTGGCACCTCGATGTCCAAGATATCTGCCACCATATAGGGTCTGAGCCAGCCGACCAATGGCGTGCTGCCAGGGGTGTAGTGGGTCTCCTTGTGGTAGAAAAGAAGTCCGTCCACCTAGAAGAGAGAAAGATATTAGTTTGAGCTCATCTACTGTATGCCAGGCTCAACAGTACGAGAGGTTCACTCACATATGCCACCTAAAATAGATGTGCCAGCTATAACATTTATTTAGGAACGAGTGTGCAAATAAAAAAAGGCCTTAAAAGTGTAAAGTATATCATTTCTGCTGCTTTGAATAGGAATATAATTAACACCATAATTGTTTTGTGTCGTCAAACTAAAAAAAAGCCATGTTTACGTAATGTGTGTATGTTCTGTGTACGTTTACTATGTATATATAAAGATAATCGGATACACAGTATACACTGACAATATTTACATATATTTTATATTTATATTATACATTAATATATTTCATATAAAAACATTACATAGACCTATTTGTACATGTATTATGGATGGATAATAGACATTCTTACTGTAACAGTTGTACTCATGAGACAGAGAGAGAGAGAGAGAGACAGAGAGACAGAGAGAGAGAGAGAGAGAGAGAGAGAGAGAGACTGATGGACTCTGTTGAACAGCTGATGCTATTCAGAGAGAGAGAGAGAGAGAGAGAGAGAGAGAGAGAGAGAGAGAGAGAGAGAGAGAGAGAGAGAGAGAGAGAGAGAGACAGAGAGAGAGAGAGAGAGAGAGAGAGAGAGAGAGAGAGAGAGAGAGAGAGAGAGAGAGAGAGAGAGAGACAGAGAGAGAGAGAGAGAGACAGAGAGACAGAGAGAGAGAGAGAGAGAGAGAGAGAGAGAGAGAGAGAGAGAGAGAGAGAGAGAGAGAGAGAGAGACAGAGAGAGAGACAGAGAGAGAGAGAGAGAGAGAGAGAGAGAGAGAGAGAGAGAGACAGAGAGAGAGAGAGAGAGAGAGAGAGAGAGAGAGAGAGAGACAGAGAGAGAGAGAGAGAGAGACAGAGAGAGAGAGAGAGAGAGAGAGAGAGAGAGAGAGAGAGAGAGAGAGAGAGAGAGAGAGAGAGAGAGACAGAGAGAGAGAGAGAGAGAGATGAGAGAGAGAGAGAGAGAGAGAGACAGAGAGAGAGAGAGAGAGCTCAGAGAGAGAGAGAGAGAGAGAGAGAGAGACTTTGAGAGAGAGAGAGAGAGAGAGAGAGAATCCAGAGAGAGAGCTCACTTAGAGAGAGAGACAGAGATTAATCTTGGAGAGAGAGAGAGACAGAGAGAGAGACCAGAGAGAGAGAGACCTCTTCCACTTTTGACTGCAGAGAGAGAGAGAGAGAGAGAGAGAGAGAGAGAGAGAGAGAGAGTAGAGAGACCGAACTTTCAGAGAGAGAGAGTCTGAGAAAGAGAGAGAGAGAGAGAGAGACAGAGAGACATCGAGAGAGAGAGAGAGAGAGAGAGAGAGAGAGAGAGAGAGAGACAGAGAGAGAGAGACAGAGACAGAGAGAGAGACAGAGAGATTAGAAAAAAGAGAAAGAAAAAAGAGAGAGAGAGAGAGAGAGAGGAGTGAGACATAAAGAGCCAAGAGAGAGAGAGAGCATACCAGACCAGGAGAGAGAGCTTTAGAGCCTAAAGAGAGAGAGCATCTAGTTTTTCAGCTTTGTGTGCAGATGAATCCATTTTTTTGCTCACTTACAGGATTAATCTTGGTAATTTCAGAAAGACCTTCAACCTCTTCCTTTTTGATGCAGCCAGTTCTGTCTGTAAAATGCTCTCAAGCTTACTTAGGGTGACCATAAAAGCCAATCTTAGCATACCAACCAGGATTTCTTTATTGCCTAAAATCTCTAGTTTTTGTTTGTGTGCAGACCGATCGGTCTACGACATCGATTCCTTATGTTTTCAAAATGCTCTCAAGCTACTTTGAATGAAAGCAATACAGAAATCCTGGCAAGGACGGTCACCCTAATTATGTGCAAAAAAAACCCTACAATTTTAATACCAAAGCATTTATTAAAATTAATTCCACATGCAAAGTGCTAAGCCAGAACATACATTTACATACAGTGCCATTCAAAAGTTATTTTTGTTATGCAAAGCAGAATTTTTAGTCTTTTTAGTCTTCAATGTCCTTCAGAAATGATCCTGATATGCTCATTCGGGCTCAAGAAGCATTTCTTGTTATTAATGTTAAAAAAATTCCAGTTTTGCAATCTTTACTCAAATTCTATGTCTTTACAGTCACTTTTCATCAACCGAATGTCTCCTCTCTAATTAAAAGTATTAATTTTCTTCTAAAAAAGGGAAAAATTCAAATAACAGCCAAATCATGACACATCCAACACAAAATTTATGACTGTTTTGGTACAACAAACATAACCAGTACGTTTCAGAGAAATTAATTGTACGGTCCAAGCATGTAAGCATGTTTCAAGTTCATATAAATGTGGTTTATATGCAGGAAGTGGACACTTACTGAGCAGTCATACACAGGATGTCCCCTCCAGCACATGACATCCAGGATGTAGTATGTTCTGTCCACGTCACTGTAGATGCAGTCCAGGATGGTGTAATCTACATAAAACATACACGGCTTTATTTTCTGCTGTGGTTCAGAACTGCGGCACTCTAGCACTCTCTAGTGTGATGAATCTGTAGGACAGGAGCAGACCTTTCCCCAAAGCAGAGTTGCGTCTGCTGCCACCGGGAATGAGAGAAGGGAATCGATTGACACAGTAGCCACTTTTGGTGTAAGACGACGTGGATCCCTGAGGACGAAACGCTAAACGTTAGAATCAAACAGAAAATGAAGCGCGTTCATATAAGGTTTGGGGTCGCTACGACGTTTCACTGTTTTCAGAAGTCTCTCATGCTCTCAAAGGCGAAATTTATTCGATCGAAAATGCAGTAAAAATGTAATATAATATTTTGATTGAATTTAATACAATTTTTGTATTTTAATATATAAAATGTAATTTATTGGTGCGGTGCAAAGCTGAATTTTTAGCACCGTCTAACCCGCTGTTCAAGAAACATTTCCGATTAATATCAGTGTTGATCAATACCTTTAGGGAAAACTGTGATGCATTTAATTTAGGAAAGTATGTTGAAAAGAAAGTTCAACAAAGCACTTTATTTTTTTTATTTAATCTATTGACATTATAAATATTTTTTGATCAACTGAATGCATCCCTTAGAAATAGATGCTTTTTTTATTATTAATTTAAACCCAAACTTTTAAATGTTAATGTATATCTGATCTGACGATGCTCATGATGCACGGAAAAACATCCACACCTTGGAGGCCACAACGAGAGAACGCTTTCCAACTGGACAAACCACCATCAGCCAATCAGAGCTCAGATCTGCCGGGACGTCCACCAACCACTCTGACAGCATCAGCTGGAGAACAAAAATATAACAGAAAAATAAATATACAACAAATACTCATACATTCAATGCATACTCATGCAAGTAACAACTTTTAAGTTATTAATAGCATCTCAAAAAAACAAAAACGTTCACGTTTCTGCTTTACCTAAGAATTTTACACCTATTTTCTTTAACCCTTAGCAATACACCGACAGATTTTATTACTGTACCCTTAACAAATCTGTCAATGTGTTTTCAAGCACTTATTTGAGAGCAATAAGTTAATCAAATGTTTATGAATGTTAACATTAATGCTGTCTAATGATTACAAAATAATTACAAAAAGTTTTTGCATGTCCATTATATATATATATATATATATATATATATATATATATATATATATATATATATATATAAATACAGTTACAGTATATATTTTGAATATTTATATGCCTATATTTATATTAATTGATTTATATTATGAATAAGTATATTTAATATATGAACATAACCTATTTTTCTGAAATATATACATGCACGTGTGTGTATTTATATATACACAATAAATATACACTGCACATATATTATTTAAACAAAGACACGAAACACTGGCGGTTTCAGCTGCTGTGCCTTTTTTTTTTTTTTTACAACTATATCTGTTTTTTTAGCACCTGGTTGGCGTAATGCTTCGGTAGCTTTTTCTTCTGCTCGATCTCCATCCCTTCCTCATCAGCGCTGCTCTCCAGCTGCTGCTGCTGCCTCTTCTTCTCTCGATCCTCCTCATCCTCGCTGTCAGCTCCGGTCCAGTCTCCATCAGCCAGACGGCGGGCGTGATTCACATAGTTCAGCCTCTTCCTGCCAACATAACGCACCTTACCAGTGTCACGGCATCAAAACAACCCGGCGGCTAACAGCTGCACTCGTGCTCTGCGTGGCTGTGGACCGCGTGCAGCTAAACTCACTCTTTCTGCAGCTCCAGGAACCTCCTGCGCCGTTCGCTCTGCTCCAGAACGCTGTACTTGCTCTTGTACTGGGCCAGGCGCGGATGTGGAGCGGAGGTGCTGTTCGGTTCTCTGGAGACAGAGAAGCTGGAGGAGAGGGCTTGGGTCAGAGACTCCATGATGGACCTGTGAAAACATACGGGAGTTTAAATCACTCGCGTGCCGCGCTAAGTGTGTGTACGTGTGTGCAGACCACTAAGGCATTTCAAAAGCAAGCACCACGTACGGCTAAACCGACCGCGGGCAGAGAGTGACAGCAAACACGTGATCACAATGCCATCAGAGCTGCCCTTAAAATCCTTCGCTCATGATTTAAAAGAGCCGTCCCTACCAAGCAGCGAAAAACACCAACACCTACCCCCTGGACGGAAGCGCGCGTTCAAACGCAATGGCGCGCTGACGTCACCACGCCGCGTCGCGGCCGACCAACATTTATCGCTGAGTTTCGCAGCTCGGCGAAGAGTTCTTCTCGAAATCATTTTACGGTGGTTAAAGCTTCTTCGAAAACTAGAATTTAGGTGAAATTCGCATACTGTAAAAAAATATGCCGCGTTAGTTCGTCTCCTTGCAAAACCTCCGTTCTTAAGCAAACTAGAAGCGTTAGCCTACCAAAAAAAGAGAAAATAAAATATGTAATGAGGCCAGCGTTTCAGGTGTTGCCTATGATAATATTTGAACTTTTCACTTTGTACTTTAACTGCTGTTAAGTTCTGTTATTATCCATTTGTACCGAAACCAATGACGACATCACGTGGTATCTGTTAGTTTTTTCAGCGTTGATCACGAGCGACGAATCACATCCGTTTGTGATTACTGGATAAGAATTACTTCTTTTTTTTTAAAGAAACTCCTATAGCGAATTTCAAACTAACATTTATTTGAAATAATAAATTTAAATACAATTATTAAAAAATGATTACATTTTAAAATATAATGGTTTATAGGTTCGTGTGTACAAATGCCTCAGATGTTCTCGAGATTTGAATGCGACAGAACAGCGCAGTGCCCGTCGCTCAGTGGCACTGTACACTATCTAGTTGTTTTATTTTAGTAATTTGGGCGCGTTTTGCGTTTATTAGAAACTGAAAACACTGTTTAACTCTTGCCAGTCAGACGCCGCAGTTGTTTGCTCGACCGCCGAGCGGCGCCACAAACGCGATCGTAAAGCTCGCGCTGAACTGCGCTACTCTCATTGTTCGGTCGTCACGTCATGGAAAGAGTTACTGCGTTTGTGCTCAAAGTAAAGAAATAGTTTATGAAAAACTCCTCACGGGCCTGTTGAATCACACCTCGAAGGGAATATTACGAACGAGCGGCGATCAGAAATGGATCCGTGGATTATAAAGATGCTTTAGATGTACTTTTTTGTTCTTTTGTTGGCGGAATGCAAAGGATGCGTTTATTTCCCATCTCTGTCTGGGACGAAATGTTGGGATAATGTTTTCATCTGGAATTTAGTTCAGCCGGACTTGCAGAACAGATGTTTGTGTTTGTTTGTTTTTCTGTTTTGACAGCATGCAAGATGCATAAAACTGTTATGTAGTTATTACGAGACGCTGAATGTGTTTGCCGGTGTCTCGGTTCTGCTGGACGGGGTTTGTGGAATTATTGGTTTATTTTTATTTTTCGCGGCGGAAGATTTTGGTTTTGAGGAATAATGAAACGGCATAAATTAAGAAAAGTTGGAGAATAACAGCCCGGAAGCGAGATCCAACATGCAATGCTTTATTTACAAAAGCATATTGGAGATTGTTTCCCAGGGGATAAAAAAAGATTCCTGTTTTCCTGGTCAGTAATTCTACAAAGATCTTTATCGTAAAAGAATATAATTTACCAACAGGCTCAAAACTGCTAGTTTTGTTACAATACTATGAATATATTAAAAAGTACTGCTGTACTATATAGCCAAACCTTTAAGTTATCGAACAGCCCTGTTTTTGTTAGACTTGATCAGTGCATTCTGATATGAGGTAAGGAACTTTTATTTTGTGCGTCTGGCTTGCGAAGTTACAAAAATGTCCTTGAGAGCCAAAGCCCTCTACACTTTCCAAAGTGAGAACAAGGAGGAGATCAGCATCCAGGAGAATGAGGAGCTGGTGATTTTCGACGAGAACTCTGTGGACGGCTGGCTACAAGGAGAGAACAGCCGAGGGGAGCGAGGCCTGTTCCCCGCCTCGTACGTTCACATCATCCGGAACCGATCCGGGTCCAACCTGACCGATCATTCCCTCAGCTCACCCGGGAGCTCTCCCGGTAAGGATTTATCGTACATCCATACGCCTTCCACGACCCTGCCGAGCGACGACGATGACGACTGGGACGACTGGGACGAGACCTCGACGGTGGTCGAGGATGAAGACCCTCGGAGAGGCGCCAATGGACATTCCCAGAGTCCGTATTCCAACCCCAACGTCCACTACCGGGCCAAGCCGTACATGGAGCGCCAAGACAGCATGTCCAGCAATCGAAAGGGCAGCATGGTGGGCAGGAACTTGAACCGATTCTCCAGCTTCGTGCGCTCAGGTGTGGAGGCCTTCATACTTGGCGACGTTCCAATGATGGCTAAGATCGCCGAGTCTTACTCCATCGAAATGGGCCCCCGGGGGCCTCAGTGGAAGGAGAACCCTCAGCCCTTCACCTGTTCCATTGAAGACCCCACCAAACAGACGAAGTTCAAAGGCATTAAGACGTACATTTCGTATCGCGTCACCCCCAGTCACACTGGCAGGCCGGTGTATCGCCGCTACAAGCACTTTGACTGGCTCTACAACCGACTACTGCACAAATTCACGGTCATTTCCGTGCCGCACCTTCCCGAGAAACAAGCCACGGGACGATTCGAGGAAGACTTTATCGAGAAAAGGAAGAGGAGGCTGATTTTATGGATGGACCACATGACCAGCCACCCCGTTTTGTCTCAGTACGAAGGTTTCGAACACTTTCTCATGTGCGGAGACGACAAGCAGTGGAAGCTCGGGAAGAGGCGAGCGGAGAAGGACGAGATGGTCGGGGCTCATTTCATGCTCACCTTCCAGATTCCCAACGAGCACCAGGACCTTCAGGACGTGGAGGAGCGCATTGATTCTTTCAAGGTGTTCGCCAGAAAAATGGACGACAGCGTGATGCAGCTGACGCACGTCGCGTCGGAGCTGGTTCGCAAACACCTCGGAGGCTTTCGGAAGGAGTTCCAGAGGCTGGGAAACGCCTTCCAGTCCATCAGCCAGTCGTTCCTGCTGGACCCTCCTTACAGCTCGGACGCTCTGAGCAATGCCATCTCGCACACAGGCCGCACCTACGAGAACATCGGGGAGATGTTCGCCGAGCAGCCCAAATACGATCTGTTTCACATGCTGGATAAACTGTCGCTGTACCAGGGCCTGCTGTCCAACTTTCCAGACATCATCCACCTGCAAAAAGGTAAAGTGCACTCAAACGAACTTACCCCCCCATTTCACATTTCACAGACAGTGCTTAAAAAGCCAGTTCAACTGTAAAGATGTAGGTAAAGATATAGAGTCCACACCACAACAATAGCTTTAAAGGCACAGAGAAAAGATATCGTTGGAATCATTTTTGTTGCTTGAAAAAAATACAATTAAACTAAAACTGAAATAAAAATATATATTCACTATAAAAAAAAAACTATATAATTAATGATATAAAAATTGTTATACACCTCACATTTAGTTTATTTAAAATGAAATAAAACTAAAAAATATTTAAAAATATAAATACTAATGATAAAAGTATGTCAATGATTGTAAAATAACACTGGTCCAATGTTTTTTGGTTTTTGACCACTGAAAATATGTATATTTTAATAATTTACTTTATATTGCAATTCCAATATCTATGGAACTAAACCATATAGGGCCTTAAAAATGAAGATACCAAAAGACCCAGTGTCTAAAAAGGGCATTGAGACATCTTCAATACAAAATAGTGGATCACTCAGTCAGTATTCATCCATTTTTTTGTTGAGATAGTTGTTGTAATTTAGCTTTCGTTATTCACTGTATAGCCTCAAACATTTCAGATTGATTCTACACCCCTTTTAGATGTTCTGCTAGCTTCTAAACCTAGTGACTAGCTCAAATGTGGGGCACTCAGCTGGAGCGACCCAGTGACATCATGCCTGTAGGCAGCCAATCACACGTGTTGGTATTTATAAGCAGTTAGTTAGCTGGCCTCATATCGTAGACTGGAGTGAATTTTGTCAGATAACTCCCAAAGGTGACTTTGTAACAGACTTTGTAAAGCTGAAATGGCAGTCAAGAAAAATTCCTGGCCGTGCTCCTGACAGGAAGCCTCCTTTTCGCTCTCAGTCTAAATCACAGGAAGTTAGGGAAATCGTGTGATTAATCAGTGCGCTCAAGTTCAAGACATTAAAGCTCAGTCAGTTTGTGGCTTGGACAAACTTCCACTTTCATTATGATCCTTTCGTGGAATGTCTTAGTGATGTTAGGAATTTCTCACTAAGGAGAGCTCGGACTTAACATATATCCTGACATTTAGTAAGTATTTACAGCACCAGGTACAATTTTGGACACGCTTGACTGAATTTATACCATATAATATTAAAACCTTTTGGATGAAATGCTAACGCTTAACTTAGTTTGGTAGACAAATCTGAAAGCACTTATGCATGATAAAAACAATTAGTCATAACAAGTAAATGTTACTATATTATATCAAATTCAAAATTCAAATTTTATTTGTCACATACATGGTACGACATGCGTTGAAATGTTTTTACAACCGCCCAAAAAAAAAAAAAAAAAAAAAAAAAAAAAAAAAAAAAAATATATATATATATATATATATATATATATATATATATATATATATATATATATATATATATATATATATATATATATATATATATATATATATATATATATATATATAAATATAAAATATAAAAATGTTCACATATAAAATTTTAAACAAAAATAAATAAATGGTGTGTGTAATTTAAAAAAATTTTTTTACTATTTTTAATTTATATTTAGGACACGTCATAGTTACAAAAAAAAAAACAAACAAAAAAACTGACAGTGAGGGGAAATAGTGTACAACTGAATTAGAAGGTAAAAACTTATTTTAGGTAGTTGCCTGAGACGTGAAGTATTAAACTACAGTAGAACTAAAGGAGAAATTAGTAAATAAATAAATAAAAATTGGTACTAAAAAAATATTTTCATCATAAAAATATATTAATCTTTTTCATTTAATAGCTATGTCTGAACATTTGCCTGGCAGTGTATTAATGGTTTTATTCCCCCGATTTATGTCTTTCATCATCATCATCATCATCATCATCAGTTCATTAATACAAAAAAGTCAGGCATTATTCATTCATTATTTATTAAAAATTCATTTTACAGTTTATGTTAGTCATTCCAGCTTTATCCCCAAAATCACACCCTCCAAAGACATGTAAACAAATCTGAAACTGCAAGTTGACTGACATGCAGAGAACGCTTCCGGTGGTGTGATTTCTCAAGACGCCCGTCTGAGTGAAATCTGTCAGGTAGTGGATCCATTTAAGTATTACAACAGTGCTGACATGAGACCCTGACACCTGAGACACAGCAATCAGCGCGAGAGTTTAACGTTGTTGAACAGGTTCCCTGAACAAATGCAATCATGTGTTTGAAGAGGTGAGGCCGGTGGATTGTTGAGAAGAACAGAAATGCATTCAGTCTTTATTACTGAGTTTGCTAAAGCCGTGATCGGTCCGAGGCACATCATGCCAGATCCCAGATTAAAGGTAATGATTTGGAATAGATTTAATCCCATAAAATAAGAGATATTCCACAGTCCTTAAATCATTACAGTGCCTTTTAGGAAAGTTAACGTAGCATTATTCTGTAGAATAATTTAGTTCTGATCAAATAGCCACCCTAAGCAAACATTTGACGTGTGCGAGTGTTGAAAAGAGGCCAGTATGATTTCTCCAGTTTCATGTCCACACCCTATAACGGTCGTAACATGATTACCGTTCGTGTTCAGACACAATGGATCTTAGCATACAATGGATAATGGTGTTTCTAAATAATCAAGTTGCTAATAGCAACTAAGGTATGCACAGCATGCCTCCTACAGTAGAAGTCGCTTAGAGTTGATTATTTTGCACTGCAACAGTCATTCATTTCATTGATTCATTGCAAGCAAAGTTGATGATTGTTTTCAGTCCAATATTAATTTTAATCTTGTATTGGTATTAAATCATTATTTTGATTCATTTTAGCATCGTATAGAAATTCTAGTTAATACTTGGAATTAATTTAGTTGCCAATTAAAATAAATTAAATTAAATTAAATAAATAAAAAAAAATAATAAATATATATATATATATATATATATATATATATATATATATATATATATATATATATATATATATATATATATTTTTTTTTTTTTTTGGCCTAAAACCTAAAACTTTGAACTTTTTTTCTTCAAACGTTGACTCCTGTCATTATTAAATAAATAACTTTGGTATATTAAATTTTGTGTATATTAAATCAATAACTGTTTCTGTCTGGAGAACTTAAGAAACCCTTTCTGGCTTACGGTTAGTTTACTTAAAATGTATTACAACTACCATATAAAATAGTTATAAAATATAAATGTTCTTTAAAAACAAGATTAAATGGCATTCATAATGCATTTAATATACATAATGTGACCTTTTAAATATGTGAACAGTACATTTATACGGAAAAATGGGATTTAATTTAATACTAATTTAATTTAAAATGGAAACATAAACATCTGTTCATACGATTTGTACTGCAGCCATAAGGAAGTCTTAGTGGCAAGTATTGGCTTAAACCAATAACATTTATTAAAGAAAGTAAATGCAGTTGAAGTTTAATATACGTAATGGATAAAACGGTGTTGGTTTTGTCCTCTGATTTACCTGCAGTAGGTAAAAAGCTGCATTTAGGGGACAGTAAAGCGACGGCGTTATGTAAAAACAAGAGCATCTGTTTCTCTTGTGAGCCTCACGACAGCACAGACAGAGATCAAAGAGAACCAATGAACAGAGGAAAAACAACACATGACCCAGGGAAATAATAACAGCCCTCTCCGAGCGCGCTCTGTGCGGCGTTTACGCAGCCAAAGGGCCGTAACCAGATCCACCGTGGGACGACAGGACACTTGACCCAACGTCCAGAAGTCGGCTTGAACCCGACCGACTCCTCGCATTAAAGGCTACAGAAATATTTAGCTCTTGCAAAAGCAGCGATTTTGGCTTTCAATGCACAACATCTTCCGCCTCGGCAAATAGGGCGAGAATGAAAAATACGAGCAAAAAACGAAAGGCGTTCCAGGCCTCGGGCCCTGCGTGTACAGTAGTCGGATCGTGTGGGTGTTGGTCTGATTTTATTGCCAGGAATACACACTCGCACACATGCATCGGAGTTGTGCGTTTTTTGGAGTGATTCTTGCTGCTTTTAGGTCTGAAATAAAGAGGAATAACGTGTCGGGGCAAGACCTTGAATTCCTAACTGGTAGGGACCGAGACGGTTTTGTGCTTCACGCATGTGTCTTAAATAATCAGGATGTGTAAGCATGCGTGAACGAACAGGAGAGATATACGGGATGGTGGATGATTGCTCCACACCTGTAATATAAGTGTAGAGCAGCTAACTTTTACACACTGCGCATACGCTCGTGAATTGTAGGTGGATAGATAGATATCCACACTAAAGTCTCAAAGTCTAAATTTGAGATAACGAGCATGTTATGATTTGTGACCCTGGAACACAAAACATCTTGAGTCTTAAGCTGATGAAAATCAACAAAGTAGCCAAAAATACACTGTATATTGTAAAAAAAATTTAAATAAAAGTTTGAGAAGCAAAGCAAAAGTCTTTAAGAAGCAAAGATCGTGTTCCGTTTTTACCATAAATGCATTCAAACTTAATTTTTGATTAGTAATATGCATTGCTAAGAACTTTATTTGGACAACTTTTCTTAGTATTTAGATTTTTTTACTCCCTGATATTCAAATGGTTGTATCTCACCCAAACATTGTCCCATCCTTACAAACCATGCAACAACAAGCTTATTATTCAGGTTATCTATAAATCTTAATTTTGAAAAATGTACACTTATGAGAGGTTTTGTGGTCCAGTGTCACATTATAATCTTTGACATTGTCTTACTCAGTCGAAATCGAAATCATCATTTACATTTTCCCAGAATGTTATATAACTTACGAAGCAAGATTTGACCTAGTCCTTAAAAAGCATATATCTGCACTGACCTAATATGCTTCTTTCCGTAGAGGTGTTTTGCTTGAAAAGTGTGCTCGTGTGATCTTTTTGGCCCACCGTGATGGTTTGTTTCTCCACTTCTGGTGTCTGAGAATTTGCTCTGGGATAAATTGAGCTGTGACTGTTTTTCCAGTCCAAAATTCCTCTGTGTTTCCACGGCGGTGCTGTTAGACACATTAAATGCAGCTCTGTGGCTTCAGGTCAGTTAATCTTTGCGCTATTAACATTCATTTCACCTCAAACACTGAAAGAAAGATCCGATCATGTTTCTGGCTGCAATTAGCATCATGCTATCCTATAGCCTAATGCATAGCCTATTATATCTAAGTTGCGGTATCAGTTTTGTCTAATTTAATAAAATATAACAACTATGTAGAGAATGTTAGCTTTGCATGCTAACTGGTTAGCTTGCTTACTGGAAATATTACTAAATGTTACATTTCGCTTCATTTAAATAACTCGAAAGGTGACTATGTCATTCAAAAGACAGGCTAACGCTACCAAGATCGAGGCTGTATGCATTAAAATACCCCGGGAAATAATTTAAGGGTTTGCTGGATTTGGGATTTGACATGTTTTACATTAGTAAAACCTCCAGACATTCCCTCAGTGTAAACAGAGGCCTTATATACTAGCGTTTAAATAGGAAAGCAAATAAACGGAAAGGCACCGACCACAGAAATTATGCACAGACAGTTCAGAGATGTTCAGCTTCCTCTTTTAATGGCTCTGTTTGGACCGTAGCAGACAAGCGACGTAGTTTTGCATGTTTGACAGTAAAGAGCGAGAGGAATTCACAATATTCCAGTCGTTCGTGGTGTATGTTAATGTTTAGCGCGTCTACGGTCCATTAGTGATCAAATCAGATTAACCCCACTTCCATAGTTTGGCTTTCTGGGCAAAGCGAGGGAAAACCAGATGTTCGAAACAACAGAAATGTGCACACGGCTTTCTCAAATCAGCATATTAGAATAATTGGACTTGTGATAGCGCTCGTGCAAACGTCCCAGGTTTGAATCAGGCTCGCAACATGTCCTCTTTTCAATTTTGATTGGAAAAATAGAGTAATCTGTCATACTGAGCGTGGCTTTGGTGAGTTGAGTCCTGTAATATTGAGTGTGTTTGAGTGAGCAGAGAGTATGTGTGGTAGAGGTCAGTGCTGGGTTGTGCCTGGTACCGCTGGACGCTTGTTTCGGTCCTTCTGTCACGACCCTGTTATTTCATTGTGCCCGAACTTAAAGGAATGCATCTTGGAAAATGTATTTATTTATGCTCATATATCTTTTAACATATATTCAGCATCCAGCAATTCGGCTTGTCCTAAAGAACGACAGAGTTCAGAGTTTAGCTAATAATAGATGAGTTCATGTATATATCGTTTGCATAAAGACTGGTTTAAAGGTTGTATATGCAAAAGAAGAATATAGAGAGTTCATAGATATTCGTATTTGTAGCCTATTAAATATTTTACATTTTATATTGTATGTGGGTTGGCATGTTAAGATCAGTTTTGCATGAGGGTTTTTGTACGCAACACCCTAATATGAAAGTCCATTTCCAGCACTTTAGAAAAAAAGTCATAATACAACGATAAAATCAAAATCATAATCATGACATAGAATTATGAGATTAAAAGATTAATAGACGATTTATTAGATCATTCTAAATTATAAGACACAAAGTGAATATTTAGATATTTATATTTATCATTAGAATTATTTTCATTTATCATTCGATATTTCTAAATTCTAAGATTAAAAAAAACAACTATGACATCAAGATAAAAAGACTTTTTTAAAACTTGCCATTTTATGTAATTATGATGTTCATCTCACCGTTCTGTCATATGATAGTTTTATCACAATTATGGAAATATATCATAATTTCTACCTATTCATTTCAGTTTCAGCTTTGTCGGCATTTCAATTCTTTATCTCATAGTTATGTTTTACCAAAGCATTTTTTTCAATGGGCTTGCTACCAAGTAATTATGACTTTTTAATTAATGACATATCTCAAAACCATGACTTATTTCATCATTTCAGCCACTTAAACCATAATTGTATTATACCAAATCGTAATTTGTCTTTTTATGAATGATAAATGAGCTTCCACGCCTCGGGATAAAAGGCTACAAAAAGTGTAGAAATGGGCCTTTTTACTCAAAGTGGTTTTCCAAAAATAAATGCGCATTCAAACTGCGACCTTGTTTAGCGTGGCATAATATTGTCTTATTTTTAGATGCTCGGTGTGGGAATGCAAACAAGAGGGCTTTGCATACAGTGTCTGGGCTTTCATTTGACTGTACTTGTTTGTCCTTTGTGTTGTTTGCGCAGCGTGTTTGTAATCGGCCGTTCTGTGCGCTGAAAGGGAATAAAGTAATAATAAATGCCGTGTATCCAATCTCAAACATAAAGAACTTCCTGTGTCAGATTACAGGTGTGTACAGCACTGTCAAACACCGACCTCTGATCAGCCATTCGCTCTGGGATATCTGATTCGTCATGCTGTCTCTGATAATCTCTGGCTTTCTGACTGCATTATGTGCTGCAGATGGACACAGCATGTGATGATTTAGTGCATCTGTTGGTTCACGTCTGCAGATTCACTTCTACCTCTCTGTGAGTCGTGTGACTCAGTGGCTCCGTCCAGTGTGTGTGTGTGTGTGTGTGTGCTGTCACAACAGGACGTGAAGATTAGAACCGGTTAAACTGGAAACGTGAAACAAATCTGAGGCAAAAGGCACTTTCATCTGAGATTGAGCCATCACTGTAAACTTACTTTTTGCTTATACTGGAGTCTTATTTGGCCTTAGCGGTGTAGAGCAGGTGTTGAAGAAAGTGTGATATAATCAGTATCTGTAATTATCTGTATTGTTGGAAAATACTGTGTAAAATGTGTATAAAATTGTATTTCTTGTTTACATATATTTGCACTTTATACAATTATTTTTTCATAATTGGGGTATTTAATACAGCTTGATATATAGTACATCTAATTATTTGTATGTATGTGTGTGTATATATATATATGTATATATGTATATGTATATATATATATATACGTGTGTGTGTGTGTGTATGTATGTGTATATATATATATATATATATATATATATATATATATATATATATATATATATATATATATATATATGTGTGTATATGTGTATGTATACAATTGATTAATCACATCCATTTATTCTTTTCTTTATATATTAATACTATATAAGCAACATGTTTTTCTTAAATACAAACGTGTTTGTATTTATATATACATAATATACATAATACACATATATTATGTAAACAAACTGTTATTTTGGTTGTGATTAATCTTTTGACAGAACTATATATATATATATATATATATATATATATATATATATATATATATATATATATATATATATACTCTTTGTCTGCAGCTTAGTTTTTACTTATTTACATATTATTTAGTAAATACAAAATTATGTTATTGAATACATGTAGTATTTTGACAATTTTGTCTGCAACATAATCTGCTGTGTTTACTCATTTAATTAATTACGAAATGTTATTTAACATATTTAGTATTATTTCATAAGCAATTGATTCTAGTTCATGACTAGTGTTTTTTTGCGCATCGCTACAATATTTAGCCATTTCTAAACCTCCTCTTCTGTTTCACACCCCTTTTAGGCGCTTTTGCTAAGGTGAAGGAGTCTCAGCGTATGAGCGACGAGGGGAAGATGGACCAAGAGGAAGCGAACGGCATTCGCAAACGCTGCAGGACAGTGGGGTTCGCCCTGCAGGCCGAGATGAACCACTTCCACCAGCGCAGGGAGGTGGACTTTAAAGAGATGATGCAGGCGTATATCCGCCAACAGATCGCCTTTTACCAGCGCGTAGGTCAACAATTAGAGAGAACCCTTCGCATGTACGATACCCTCTAGAGCCTTCGGCATCTGGACTGCGATGGAGATCGAATATACAAATTTTTTTTTTTTATTCCAAAAATGTTTGCAAGAGAAAAAGGACATTCACACTTCTGCACTTAAAAATGTCACTTTTAACCCCAGAAACCAACAACCCGACAACTATTCGTGCATATCGTCAATTTTATTTAAACATCCGTTAGATCAATGTTACACTTTTTCCATATTTTTTTCCTTTAAAACTCACAGAGTCAGGTTTGCGAATGACGTCGCCTGTGCGTTAGCAGGTGCAGACGCTAACCAGACGGCGAAACAGTTGTTTACGCAATAGTTTGCCAGAAACGCAATTATTTCTTTAAGAAATGGCACATTGCGACACTGCGTCTTATTCGGGCGCGATACAGAAAAAGTGTCAAATGCTGAACGTTGGATCTTCTATTTATGGATTGTACGGATTTGCTCCGCCCACACTGAAATCTCATTGGTCCAAAAGCCTGTCGCAAACTGCAAAAAAGTATTTCATTTTGTCTTATTTTCTCATCCAAATGTCTAAACATTCGAAAGGCAGAAAGAAAAAAAGTATCGAAATGTAGTGAGTAAATTAGCGCTGTCAAATGATTAATCGCGAAAATGTAAAAGTTTTCGTTTACGTAATTTATGGATGTGTACTGTGTATATTTATAAAGCCACACGCGTACAGCTTATATTTTGAAAATATTTACATGTATATATTCATATAATTTTTTGTATATCTAAATATATTTAAAATATAAACTTTATACTTTAAAATAAATACACACAAGATTTATATATATACATAATAAATGAAACTTTTAAACTGAAATATTAAACGAGATTAATCATTTGACAGCACTACAGCGACTACTTATTTTATTTTATTTTATTTTAAGGAAATATTTTAGGACACAATTAATTTAGCCTCTCAAGTAAATGTAACTTGATTTAAGAATGTTTAGATGTTTAATGCAACATTTCGTTTTCAGTGACGACAGAAACTCTTGAAATATTCGGTGGCCCAACTTTGCTTGGACTAGATGAGCAAGAAATAAACCCACATAGCAGGTTCATGTGGTTTTGCTAACTTCCAGGAAGTTTAATCAGATGAAATGTTAATCCAGCTCCCCTTCAGGGCGGAAGAAGATTCCTGAGCTGACGTGAAATGCACGGGTCTGTTTTGATCCGGTGATCAGATGCGACGGTCGTATGATATCCATCAGTGACTCAGATGCATAAAACCGGGTTTCTTCTGCGCTGTAATTCGTGGTCCGGTACTAATTTTTCCAAGTGTTATTAAGACAAAACGTGTTTTTGTGAATCCTTGGGCTAGAATCCCCACCCAGAGACTCTGAATATCAGATGGAAACGCTTCAGTATTAGCATTAGCATTTAGCTTAAATGTTTGTTCAGGGTGTTTCTAAAGCAAAAGGGAGCTTTTACCCTCCTCTTCTCCTTTTTGTGTGCCCTCAGGAAAACACGAGAGGACTTTGAGCTCATGTTAATGGTTTTTGTTTTAATTTCAGAAGTAGGCTAATCTTTATTTTTAGTTTTAGTCGCTAGGTTTAAGGGGCACAGAGGTTTGCGTAAATCTCAAGGCTGCAATCTGAGTTGACTCTGTGGTTAAGAGTTGTGATTTTTTACAATGCTTTTGGTTTAACTGTAAAACGTCTCAAGTTTCAGATTGTAAACTTGGATGTTTACTGTTTGCACACTTAGTAACTGAGGACCAAAATCTAAACCTTCGGGTTTACTGATGTTTTTTTTTTTTGCTTTTATACATGTTAAGAAATGGAGCGGACGTAGCAGAAGCTGTTTCTTTTATGGAATAAGATAATAAAAAGTGTACTGTGACCTTTTATCTTACAATTCGTCTTTTTTTTTTTTTTTTTTTTTTTTTTTTACAAAATTCTGATTTTATATCTCACCATTCTTTAACGATACTCAGCTTATGAAGATTATAAATTTACAAACAGCTTTGAGTAATTAATTTAGAATCGCAAGACATGAATTCGCTATTTTAAGGAAAAAAAAATGAAATGTGAGAAAGTTGCCATTTTCTTTTTGTGAACAATTCTGAGTAAAAACAGTAATTTTGAAATTTAAACTCGTAATTCTGAGGAAAAAGTAGGAATCGTAAGGTTTAAACATCATTCTGTGACAAAAGGAATTACGACATTTAAAATGATTTCTGATGGAAAAATTAGAATTGTAAGATTTAAACTCGGAACTCTGAGTAAAAATGTCGGAATTGCGAGATTTAAATTTGGAATTCTGAGGAAAGAAGATATAAAGTCATACAAAAAAGTTATAAATATGACTTTTTTCTTTAGAATTGTGAGTTTTTATATCAGAACTGTGAGATAAAAAGCTCCAATTACCTTTTTTTCATTTCTTAAATTCTGTGTTAGAAACAGGCTTCCTCATACTTTGGCTCACGCAATGTTTTAATAATAAATAGTCAACGTGAAATAAAGATCAACCTTGTTTACTTTCTTAATACTCACAAATGCCATTTTTCGGTAGACAAACACATCGTTTTTCAATGTTTTTGATTTTACATTATGAATGCGTCGCAAACTCCATTTCACGTCGACTTTAGCGGGGGAAAAACCTAAAGAATATTTTTTAAGAACTGACCAGTCTTGTGGTTTTGTCAAAAGTCGCGTGTTTTAGCGTCCAGATGTTTTACGTGCCCACAGAAGGAGATGTTCATCTTTTTCGAATCAGTTAAAGCAGCGCCGAGCGATCCCGTGGGGGATTTCTTTTCTGGTAACTGGGAAAAACTGCGCATAAACAAAAGCCCCTGCTTTTAATTCTCTGGAAAACCTTGGAACGTAAACAGGCCGCGCGTCGGGGGTTGCGTGTGTCCGCTTGGCGACTTCGCTCACATTCCGGGATACAGCTGAGCTCAAACGCACAGCAGAGTTCCTCGCGCTTTAGTCATACCAAAGCAAAGACGGGTTTCCATGACTTATCCAAATATTACATTTGCTTAACGCTCTTTTCGCGTTTTGTGGCATCAGTGAAGACAGATCGCGCGCGCGTTCTAAGAGAAATGGATGTTTTAATGAGCTGAAATATCTAAGAACAATGCAGAAATGGACACAAAAACGTTTCTTGGGGAAGGACAGACCTCACGCGGATGATTTTGGGACTCTTTTAGGACGCGTGAGGCCGCGTCCAGCACATTGCTCTGTGTTTACTCACTGTAAGGAGGACCGTAGAAGTTCTGTAATGTGTAGATTTGACACTTCTTACACATTCTGGTGTTCAACAGGGGATCTGAATAAAGAGATCTCAAAATGGATTTGGCGTCTTTTGTTGGTTTCATTTGCAGGAGGCTTTTTGTTTCACGAAAGCTTTCTTGACTGGCACAGATTTAGGAGTAATTGCATGCTGTTGCGATAAAATGGCACTGAAGTGGCAATGCCGAAAACATCACCAGACAAAAATACAACGTAGCCTTTTTGGTTAACTCATTAGAGCACACGCGGACACACGAAATACTTATATTTATTTAAAATGCATATTTATTAAAAATGAGTTACAGCAGGCAGTAACACTGACATATAAGTCTTAATATTTTAAAGCAATTTAACAATAAATTAGACTATCAAGGTTTTCTCAATATGTAAATTTATTAACTTGATATAATCATAGTTTCAGTTAAGAATTAAACCTCATTTCGTTTTGCTAGATTTATGCTTTAAACGAGAATAATTTATCGAAATGTTATTTTGGGAAATATTAAATATTTACACATTTTTATGATCTTCAATTACATTTATGCATCTCATAAATAATACATTTATTGACATTAAGTGAATCATAAATATTACATACTATAATTACACAGGAGAAAAAAATAACCTAAAGATTTTAACAAATTATTATTCTTATTCAAAATATTATTAACCTTCCCTAAATCAACGTAAATGTATTCATTTGCACCTTTACTTAAACCCTTTATGTATAATGCACTACAAAAGTAGTTTTAATGCTTTAATTATGCCTTGAATGCATTGAATCTCTTATAACACTTATCAATTTACTGTTACATTGTGCATTTTAATTATAATTAAAATGATAATTATTAATGAAGATGATAATGTAGTACAATGCAAGTTATGAATAACTATAATGCATTATACCCTCTAATAATCTTTTATAATGCATTATACATAAAGGCTTTCATTAAATTATTAAATAATTTTTTTTATTAAATCATTTAGAAATAGATCTTTTAGGTAAAAATTGCAGATTGCCACCATTTACTGTATAGATAATATTTTTAATATGCAATTTATCACTTAAAAATATAATAAACAAAGCTTGCCGTGTCAAATTTAGCTTCATTATAAAATACAGTTTTTAATAATTCCTTTTATCCCTTAACAAGAAAACAATCAAATAATTATTCTTTAATATTTATTTCTGAAATCTCTGAAATATTATATATATATATATATATATATATATATATATATATATATATATATATATATATATATATTTGTATATATGTGTGTGTGTGTGTGTGTGTGTGTGTTTAAACATAAAAGCTGACCTAAATCTTTTCATCATCATTGCCTTAAGTGAGTAGTAAACAGAGTAAACAGACTTATTTTTGGAGACATAAAACAAACATTCTTAGCCTGAGCAAGACTCCTCCGGAGGTCACAAGATGTGGAGAAATTTTAGACAGATCCGAAACTGCAAGCCATCTTGTGTGCAGATGATGTGGGAAAAAACTGGGGAAAATGCCTAAAAAAATGATAGGAATTACATTCAGATCATATTTTTTGATTAAATGGGCATAACATTACAATAACACAATGATAATGAGCTTTAAATGATTTATGAGCATCTAAGGCATTTGCTTTCGGAACAAATGTAGGTTCTCTCTCACAAAAGCCCTCGGCCGAGTGTCTCCGGCTGTGACCCCTTAAGTGAACAGATCATAAATACTGGCTTCAAAGTCTCTTGATGTTTAATCCAGAGCTCACTTCTTTAAAAGAATTCGACTGAATATAGGCTAAAGGTCTTTTGGCGTCTTAAGGCGGAATTATAGAGGAACTGTTTGAAACAGAAATCACACAGAGCAGCTGTCAATATGATGTAATGACGATCCAATACTGTACGAAGAACAACAGTTGATGTACGAGTGCGTCTGGCAATATAAAGAATGCCAGATGGTCATGCTCTCTTAATATGTAGGGCGTAATCTGGCCTTCCCACAGTTCTTTGCTGCTGGTCTTGTTCTGAAACAAGCTTCTCCTGTGTGTTTGTGTTTTGTGTAATAAAATAACCATTATCGGAAGAAAAAAGAAAAAAATTCTGCGTTTATTCTTCAAAATTGAGTGTAACAGTCTTTCATTTTAAGATTTATAATCAAACTAATAAAAACAATTAATTCATAACTGGTGTTATTGTTTATGCATTAATTAAATTATTCGAATTTACGCAAAATATACAATGCACAGCATACTTAACATATATTACAATATATTTAAATATACATTCGTTAATTCTTTGAAAATACACAGCTATAGCAGAACGATATTTTTCAAACACATCACAAAATCATAAGATTAGTTCAATTAAGAGTACTGTGCCAATTTCATTCGCTTTATTGTATTTATTTTGTGGTTTACTAGGATTTTGCCTTAGTCATGCTAAAGAAACACTGAGGCCAAGATGAAGACGTTGTAATAACCATAACCCATGTATTATTTTTTTAAAATATATGATTCATAGCTACATTGCGCTGTTTTATAAAGAGGGAGTAGACAGTTACCAAACTCTGCAGATGTAGATACTGGGTGAAGGCCAGATCAGAGAGAGAGAGAGAGAAAGAGAGAGATGAGTATGAGGAAATATATGGACCACACCCCCAATTGTGCGACCCTTCCCCTGACTCCGCCCCCTTGTCTTCAAGCCAAGCAGTGTTCCCAGAAGACAACAGTAACTTCCTCAGAACACCGAGCCTACATTCCTGTCGTGCCTTTAGATCTCCTTAAACAACAAACTCAAAATGTCCTATTTTCTCAGTTTCCTTCTCGGTTTTTTCACGTCTCATTTGAGGCATCCAGCGTCTGTTAATCAAATCCATCAGGTCTGAATACAGGGCGATACCTCAAGCTCTTGTTTTTCGATGGTTGCGTGAGAGCGGAGGAGCCTCCTACAACACAAAATCACACATGCCTGTGGAGAAATCTGTCATACGGGGGGCTAAGAGCGACGCTGGAGCGCACACGGCTACACACGCTATTCACATCCACGTTAATGCCTCGGCCGTGAGATCATGGGACAATAAGATTCTAGAGCAGTGAAATTATTGAGCAGTGGGATCATAACAAGCGGTGAGATCATACAGCAGGGAAATGCTGATACATGCAAAAAAGAGAGGCCATATAACAGAGGTTTAGAGCACTTCTACAGCAACCGGCTTGAGCAGAGAAGCAGAGCATTTAAGGCTGATATGATTCTTTGGGGTTTTAATGAAAAATCTATAAAACACCATGTTGCTTTAAATGCTAATGAGCTCTGCTGAGCCCGCCTATCATTACATCCAACAACTGAACACTTTAATCAACTCAACTCAATGCTGGACTGATGACAGCTCACTCAGGGTGGGTCTAGGTTAAGACAGCCTTGTCAATCAACTATAGTGGGAGGGGCCTGTGCAGAACTATGTCATTCTGCCAGGAATCTCAGAGCAGCCTGATCTGACAAAGAGGATTTTAAAAAATAAAAAAGTATCATTATAGTTACGACACACGTTTATGTTCAAACTACTTGTAAAGTGAATTTTGCATCCGATGACCCCTAGTTAAAGAGCAGAGTGGTTATAGAGAAGACCGAAAAACAGCAATTGTGATTTAGAGGATTCAAGAGGAACGATGCTAAGCAGTTCTTTTGCAGAAAGGCTAAAGAATGGGTTAAAGTAGAGCAGTAAAGAAAAGCAGAACGGTTATAGAGAAGTAAGAATATAGAACTGGGCCGTTATGGAGGTGAAATGTTACAAAAGCAGAGTGGTTTGAACGCCTAAAGGTCACAGAAGGAACACTGAAGCCAAAAAATATCAGGGATTTACAGCAGAGTAGCTATGGCTATGTAGAGTGGACGAGACTAAATAGAACACAGCCAAAACTTACTTGTTTAAATAAAAAGCAGATTAGCTAAGAAGAGCAGTATCCACCTTTTTCCTGACATTTGCAAATTCTGTGGGTACAGCTTCCGGTCTCATCCGCGTCCAGCTATTTTTAGCTGTACAAAACAGTTCGTTCTGCTGCTTGATGTTGAAAATTGGTCTTATCGTGTTATTTTAAAGCGTTATCTTAATTACGGACACACTGGTTTGTAGTGCACAGTGTTACCGTTTACTGCGCGCTGTTATTCTCGTCGTTATTTACCTGTAGCGTCTAACGAACCATAGGCTTAGTTCCACGTTCAGGAAAAAAGGTGGATAGAGAGAAGTGCGATATTAGCGTGCAATATACAAGTATTGTAAGATTATAACAGTGATTTTAGAGCAACGACGTTAGCATCGAGATAGATAAGTGCAATTGTAAAGTAATGCTATTAAAGTAGAGAGATTCTAGAGCAGTGAGGTCACAGAAAAGAGAAATATGGTGTTTAGAAGCAGAGTAATTAAGCAGAGCAATACATCTATGCAAGAATCGATGATAACTCATGTTAAATAGCTTTATTTTAGGTCTTATAGACCTAAATAGATAATTGAATGAAATGTGTCGTTTAGTGGTTCATCTACATGCAAATAACCTGCTAAAAAAACAACAACAAAAAACTATAGAACTATAGAAGACGCAACAGAAAATGTAATGGATTTAACGGTTATATTGGGAAATTGTATTAGTTTTAATGCAAAGTATAATGGTGTCTACTGGTATGTGATGGATTCTATTGGCGGAACGTTAAATCCTATTGGAAAAATGGCCTAAACACACTACAAAAAAAGAATTGTGTAATAGTTTTACTGGAAAAAGCTAACAGTTCATAGCGGCATTTTAAGGGAAATATTTTCTGTGAGGGTTTCTGTTGGGCTCCCATTGTTTTTTTTTGTTGTTGTTGTTTTTTTTAAAGCAGGATTAAGCTACAACATGTGTCAGTTGTGTGGTTGCCAATATCGAATTATCGTTTTTATTCATATTTCATTTTGACCAAGATGTTTTAGTCTGTGCTGTTTTTAGTTGATTTAGTTGAAGTATTATTTGTAGGACGACTGCAATCCAGTAATCACAAACTTTTAAACTCTGTCGAATATGTAAAGTTATTCAAACATCAAACGCCATTTTGGCGCGAATTAGCGAATCGTGACTGATTGTCTGTTTCAATGCTAGCGGTCGCGCGGAGCGCACGTGAGACTATCGTCTTTATCTTTTTTTGCTATTTAAAGGCAAAATAAAGATGAATAAACACCAAAAGGTGAGTTAAAAGAAACAGTACGTGCATCACGTCTCGTGTAGCTTAATCTCATGTTTTAACCTCGGTAAAAAAAGTCACGAATTTAACCCGTTAGTGATCTCTTCATTGTTTAGCTAATCTGTGTTTGAATAAATCCGCCGTGAGAACAAATAGTCACCATTTAAACGCGTACATTTCAAGCAAACACACACCGCATTACTTATTAAAGAATTGCCGAGATTCAAAATAGATATTACAGATAATATATTATTCAGGTTATCAAATAGTAAGATCATAGATGAGCTTTAGACAGAAAAAAACAGGGCTCTGTTTAAACCCTGCCTACAGATTGAGTCAATAACATGAGCCTCTGCCCTGTTATTTGCTGATAAAATACTGGGAGTATTATTAAGGGAAAACAGACAGTTCTTCCTCTCTGTCTGTGGTTCACAAAGTTCTAGGAAAGACAGAGCGAGACACAAACACATCTGACCTGCAAATAAACTTTACATTACAGAGGCAAAAAATTATCTGGCAACAGGCATGCAGTGTTTGGAAAACCCTTAAAAATAAAAGCGTCTTCAGTTGTTGTTTGCTTATGAAAACCCTTGTATTATTCAAGAGGTATTTTGAGGTTGTGCTTCATGTTACATTATATGTTGAGTCTGTTTAAGTGGCTTTCCAGAGCACATTTTTCCTCAAGCTAACGGTCTACCCAGACTGCATATCTTCTCTGTAGCATCCCTGAGAGCAGCACTATGGAAACTAAAGTCCCTGCAGTTCAGAGACAATGACGACAAGCCTCAAATCGCATACCCAGACATGTGGACTCTAACTAGGGCACTACGCTTGATATTTCCCGGTGCCAGAGAATTACCCGATCCGTTTTTAAAACTATTAATGCACCAGTCCGTCGTAAACGCATTTGTCCGTTACTATTGCGTTTCGACCAATTAAAAGGAAGATTGCCGGATGATTTCACAGATTCTGAGGTGACCTCAGATGGAAACATGGGTGTTGTAATAGCAGACTGGAAGCAGGAAACGCTAATTTAGGGTTTGGAAATGTTAACACGGTTGCAAGATGTAAAAAACAGAACCGAGACGGGACGAACAGAAAGAGAAGGGGTCCTTTCATATGATGTTTCGGGTCAAGGAAATATATAAACTGCAAATTTGTTTAGTTAATCGCTTTTTGCTAAGGCAAGCATCCCCCAATTGTTGCTCATATGCACAGATTCTGATTCGAACCCTATGCAATACTGATTCTGTATGTGTTTTAAAGTAAAGTGCACTGCTTTTTCTGCCCGCACACGCACAGACCGGGCATTGACACATCTGACAAGAGAAAGCATGCGCTCTGGTGACCCTGCTCTTTTTTTCTTGACCCTAACATCTGCCTTTCTTTCCCCAAGTCTGAAAGACTCAGCAAAGCACAAAGCCCTTCTGCATTTATGCAAATGTTTCCAGTTTCTGCATTTGAAATGTGCAAGGCGGCAAACAAAGCACCTGCATCTGTTTTTCTTTTAAATTTTCAGATCCATTTTTAAATAGGTCATATTTAAATAAACTTCATATTGGTTTCACATTTATTAAGTTGCCTCTGATACAGAACAGTGCCCTATTCTTTTGTTTTTGGAGATTGCATGACTATACACTTCAATTACAATCTGCTAGTAAAGAGTGCATCTGAAATAGCCAAACCCCATAATTAAAAGGGCATGTGCAAATACTTTTGCCTTTGCAGTGTATATTTAAAATTGTACTGATTCTCTTTCCCAATGTCAATCATTATGCATTGCAACAACCTTTAAACATTCCATCATTTATGTAATTAAGAACAGGTGCTGCTAAAAACCTGCGTTTTTACATGAGTGTAATTAATGTAGAATCAGAAAGCAGAACTATTCGTGTCACCTGCATTATTGTTTTCTTCTCCTGTCTGGCTTCCTTTTTTTTTCAGGTGGGCGTGTCGAGTGCGTTTGGAGCGCGACCTGATTGGCTGTTTGAGCTGAGCTGTTTTGACTGCTCCATACGGTGAGACGCTTCAAAACAAAAGTCTTTTAGTAAAAAGTAAAATGCTGAAAACAGTCACTTCGGCTATAGTAACAAGCCTGTGGAGCGTCTGACAGTGAGTTTTATTCCGAAGAAAGAGCCAAGAAAGTCTGAAGAAAGCGAAAAGGCCGCTGGTAGGAAAGAATGAGCGCAGATGAGTTTATGAAATACTGATGGACACCCTTGCGCCATCTGCCGGTCAGTATGAAGCACAACATGCTGCTGATTTTTGCATTAAAGATTTCTAAAATAAGACATTTTTATTACATGTATCTTTAATATTAAATACTATATATGCTAACTTTAACATGTTATGTAACACAAATACGTGGAACACAATTCAAGAAATAAGCAATCTTTTTTTATTTTTTATTTTGTTGTTGGGACCATGACATATTACTTTTTTCTATAGGGACATAATGAATCGCATGTTCACAAACTTTTTTAAAAGAGCAAAAACTAAACCGAATATAGATGCTAAAAATAAATAAACACTAGAAATGAAAACTCTCACCCACAAATGAAATCATTGAAGAGCTGGAGGAAAGTGCATTTTGATTCTTATGACAGGCTATGTGATCTGACATAATATATTTACAAGCAAACAGAATTCAAAAACACACACACACACAAAAAAGAAGAGGGTTGTGGGGTTGTACGTGGTTTTGGGTTTAAGGTCAACATATTCCCATAAATACCCAGAGAACAAATACCATTGATGTCCTGAGTTTTCATGTGATCTCAATTCTGCTCTGCAGAAACACAGATACAAATGTCCTGAGAGGTCTCAGATGGGATATTGTAACCCCAGGATATGCAGTTAATACTAGCTTAATAAAGAAAAGGGAAAATCAGATCAACAGTGTTATAAATTCCATATGCAGTACATTGCGAACTGATCGTGTCTGTATATAATTAAAGTAAACTCTAGAATGATGTAGAAGAACTGGTCTATGATTATAAGAAACGTCACTATTGTTAGATAAGAAAAGCCAAAAAAACGATTAAAACATTTTAAAATAGTTCAGTCCAAATGGTTAACTGCAATTCTGAGACAATAAGTGACATATGGGAAGCAAGAACATTTTTTAAGAAATAGAAAACTCTATTCACTCACCCTCAGATCGATCCAAACCCATATGACTTTCCATCATTCGTGGAACAAAGTTTTCCAAGCCACTGTTTGCATACAATGATATCTAGCAAACCCCAAAAGTATCATGAAATATATTAATTCAATTTCAGTGACATGCAACAAATAAAGTCATAGTGGATTTTAACGACTTATCGGAAGGCTTGGTTCATTTATGAAAGAATTGTTATTTTTGATGAACTATACTGTTAGCTATACTGTTTTAGGTTTCTTTATTTCAAACACCGCAGAGATATATTTCTCAAATGGTCGAGATTTCTGTAAACCCTAGACATAATGTTGTAAAAAATGCTCAGACATACTTTCACCCAGCCATGCAACAACGTACATATTTTTATGTATTTTTAAACCTAAAACAAAAAAAAGTTATGAACTGAGCTCAGAAACAGCTCTGGAAAATAGACGCTGCAGCCTGAGGAATAATGACCTCATACCTTCCCTGCAGCCAATCAGGACACAGTGTGAATACAGCCACTGCTGACTCACTTCCTGACCGTGGCTGCAGTTCTAGAGGAGAAAACTTTACAGTTCTTCAGTGCCTGTAATCAGTGCAGTGGATGAAAGCATGTACGGACAAAACAAACACAACAGAGTAGAAAAGATAGATTTATAGAAAAATAACTAAAAGCATTCAGTAAGGCTGTTCGTTTTACTTTCACACGGCTGATATGATGATTAGTGATTAGTCTCATTTACACTCTCGAACCAAGAAATCTCAGCACTGTTTATGTGTCAAAACTGAGAAGGATATGTGGCATGGCTGTGAGATTACTCTTTTTGAGCAGGCATGATAAGATTTTAAAGCGGCACTAGCACCATAATCTGACCAAAGTGAATCAGAGTATGTATAATTTTTCCAACTGCTGTTACATCTCTCACACATTCAAATGTACTAGACTTTTCTATTCATACTTCATTGACCACAACACTGTTGCTTTGTAATACTTCTTTTGACCTGTAGAGGACAGCAGGGAGCTGTGACCCTATGGTTTCCTAGCTTTGAAGTTCTATACAAAAAAAAAAGTAGTAGAAGAGATAACGTTATCATTTTTTCTTCTGTTTTCTTTAAAATTCCACTGTGTTGTTTCTACCATCAACATCTGTAGTTTTTCCTGCTTTTTCTACATTCTTTTAACCATTCTTTACAACAGCCCATATATAATTGAAATTTACATCATGCACTTTGAAACAGAAAACTAAAACATAGCTTCAGCTTTATAATTCCATGACTGTTAGTTACCAAAGAAAAAAACATTAACAAGCACTTGCAGTGAGAATCTATGGGACAATATATCGCATAGGGTTGGAAATTTGTAAGGTGCTGGTGGAATGTTTGATGTCATTCATAATATCGTTAGTAGATCCAGGACATAAAGAATGTTGGTAATAGATTTAGGAAAAACTGGTCTGAATAATACCTTTTGCAATGGGATAGATTGATTAGTGTTTACGGGCTTTACGTGGCCATAATTGGATGAAATTGAATAACCTTTCCCAGACAAGGCTAGCAAGCCATTTATAGATAGTAGGTAATTTAGAAAATGTAAGTTGTGTGCCTATACTTCTCTGTGTAATTTAAAGGAGCAATGACTTGCTGCATCGACTTCCACTGTAAGTGCAAGCCATTTTGTTATTTTCTCAAGTAATCAACATTACATAACAGATGCTGTTGACAGAGCTTAACTTGTATTGAAGTTAGAATATTCCTTTAAACAAGTGATCACAAAGGTGCCAAATTGTCAGCGCAATTTTAAGCCACACAATGCGTCACAAAAGAAAATAGGCTGCTGGAAAAATGGCACATCTATTGATTGCTTAAAAGCAACACAAACATAAACGTGAATAACACTAAAAAATAAGATCCTAAACCATTTACTGCCTAAACATACATAAAAAGGATTGTTCAAACATAACATGTTATGTTCTTGTCCAAAAGTACCCTAAAAGTTGGTTAATTCCACCTCAGTTGAGAAATGATCATGTGACTATTAGAACATCAGCACAAACACACACAGATCTGGCTGTGCCATCTAAGATACCCTAAACTCAGATATGTGCTGGACTTCATAAGCATCAATAATGGCAAGAAAACTGTATAACACTGACTGGAATGATTCAAGGCCTTAAAAACAGAAGTGTCCCATCGCCTCCCTATCTCAAACCCAGTACTGGTTTTTTTTCAGTGCTGGGTTTGTTGTCCGACAGTGCTGTATTAACTCAGGATCTGCGCCTTTGGAGTCCATGTTTGACATGGGGATGTTGTTCGCAGGATCGGTTTTCCTAAAAGTCTCCTGACTCACTTCTCCATTCTTCGGCTTTGCTGCCACCGTTTGGACATTGTGTTTCCCGGTCTTGTTGCGACGGACCAAATAGTAGGCCAGCATTGCAGCGAGGAGCATGAGGAGGAGGATGACGAGGATGGGAATAAGGATAGCCCACAGTGTATTTCTTCTAGACACCACAGGAGTCGCTGTAGTGCTGCCAGAAGCCACTTCACCATCTCCTCTCCACCTGGGCTCAGCTTGTCCTGGATCGCTCTTGACAATCACCGATGGCACTTTGAGCAGCGTAGCACCATAAACTTTAGAAGGGTCATATGGGACCACATGGAAGGGCAAGACACACTCTGCAGGAGGTACGCCGTGTGCTTTTAGGAGGAAGCGTGCTTCATCTTGACTTTGACCTCCGGCGCTCTGACCCCCAGTTGTGTTTAAGATCTCCAGAGTTATCCGACCTTCATCCAGGTCTCGTTGGGTGAAAGAACTCACTGGTTGGCCATCATCTTGTCCACCACTCTTGATGAACCGAGCTCCTTGAGGTTGTTGGATCATGCTGAAGGTTGGAGATGTTCTGGTCTTATTGGCCAGAGGTGTAGCATCCAGCAGCTTTCTGTCTACGAGTACTGTAGCACCTCTGGGGAGCAGGGGATTCTGGGCCACCTTTGCCAATGGTTTCACTGTAATGTTGAGGACAGAGGACACATTCGCTGCCCTGCTTCGGGCCACAAAGGCCACGCTATCTCTTGGTGAGGTGGACTTAACGAAACGGACACTCACTCTTCCCTCTTTGATCTGCTTCTGTGTGAAAGCCGATGTGGGCTGTCTGTCAACCATTACAGCTGCATATTTTGGGACATTGGTGATCTTATAGAGTACATCTTCCTCCACGGGACCCCTAGTGGAGGTGCTCAGCATGTCCTCTGTGATTAGCGTCTCATCATCTCCTTGCCTTACGTGGATCTCTGGAGCTTTGTTCAGTATCAGAGACTTAGCCAGGATTCCAATATGCAGCGTGTATGGGTCTGTCTGGTGTTTCCCGTCAGACACTACAAATTCCATGAAACCATTGGAAAGACTTCCATCGCTGACAAAAGCAACCCGCCCATTATTAATGTCTTCTTGGCTGAACTGGTTGATCCGGTCTCCGGTGTTGTTGTAGATTATATATCCGTTAGCTGGATTCTTGGAGATGGTAAATCGGACTTCATCCGGTGTGCTGTCCTGGTCAACTGTGTTGAGGTATTTTTTGGAGATAACGGTTGTGGACCCCTGCAGTGCTTCCAGGAGCAGGTCCAAGCTTACAAGTTCTGGTGGGTTTGAGTCTCGCCGTCTGATGGAGAGCAGAAAGATCTCCTCCAAAACCACGGCACCAGGCTGGATTTGCGGAGTGCGGCCAGTGGGGTTCAGATGGACTCGGAAAGAGAAACTATCAGAAGATGCTCCGGAGTCATCGTGATTGTACTCAAGATTACCACGTGCCACGTCATCCTGCAGGAAACGGGGAGAATCGCGAGGCAGGTCAGACCCTCCGAGAGTGAGTCGTCCATGATTGGGGAACTGTCGCACTTCATAGACAATATCTTGCCCTGCCCGCTTCTGCTCAGGCAAACTGGCCAGCAGGTTAGAAGCATCCAAAACAGAGCTGTCAATCACTTTAGACTGACCCTGCACCACAGATATACCTGCAACATATTAACAAAACAGAAAGGAAAATTTATTAAATTGCATCTAATTATTAGACTGTGTTCTAGAGATTAGCATACAACAGGGCCACTATCCTACAGAATTTAGCTCAGGGGCGCCTAGCCCTGTTCCTGGAGATCTACCTGCAGAAATAAGTTTCAACCTTGATTAAAGACACCTGACTGTAGTTACCAAGTCCTCCATCAGATCCTAGTTAGTTGGTTCACTTGTTTTTGATCAGGGTAGTAACTGAACTTTGCATGACGGTAGATCTCCAGGAACAGGGTTGGGCACCTCTGGTTTAGCCAAACCGTAATAAACCCAACTACCTGTAATGTTCTAGTAACTCTAAACCATTGGTCTCAAATTAAATTCCTGGAGGGCCATTCCTGCACCGTTTAGCTCCAACCATAATCAAATTCACCTGCTCCAGCTAAACGAGGTCTTCAGAATCATTAGAAACTGCAAGACAAGTGTGACTTGGAGCTGGTTGGGGCTAAAGTCTGCAGAGCTCTGGCCTTCCAGGAATTGAGTTTGAGACCACTGCTCTAAAGACATTAATTAGCTTGATTGCTGGTCTTTGATTAGGTTTGAGCTAAACAGTGCAGGGACAGATTTGAGAATTCCTGGCATTTAAGCTCCAAACACACCTAGTAACAATGGTCATGCAGAAATTATAAGTTTGAATATGGCCTGCATTGTGTCCTCTACCCACCACATTTGCTTGTTATTATCAGTCTTCTGTTCACTTTTGTATAATTGAAAAAGAGCATCTGCGTCAAACCCCCACTCCAAAAACATTACATTTAATTGGTAGTGACCTTTGTTCTTCCAGAGCTGAGATGACACGTTTTGATTGGCTGCGTAGTATGACACGGTGACTGGCAGGCTGTGATGCAGATCTATTGCAGGAGGCGATGTAAGGGCCAGCTCAACAGAGTCTTTCAGGACCCAGAAGGGCTCAGCCGGCATCTGATGCTCATAATATACGGCACCTGCATCCAACTGAACACACAAGAGAAATCAAAAACCCTTTTATAACCGGCCACATCCTATAACACTTCATAAAACAGATAAAATGGTGAGATGCTGACACATCCGACCATTATTACAGCAGATAGGAAATATAACTTGAATTCTAAAATTGAAATACTTTGACATTTCATAAATTTGTGTTTAGCAGACAAAAGCCTGAATGTATTGAGAGAATAGTGCTGCCCTCTACTGACCACTAATAATATATGCACATATACATATACATATATAAATGTGCCCCTTTTGTGGCCAGTGATGGCATTTCAATGGAAGAGGCTTTACAAACAACACATTTTAAGGGGTTTTATACAATGTCAAAAAACTAAAAAAATATTCTGTAAAATAATACTATTACACATACACTATTGTACTACAAAACGAGTAACATGTACAGTTAATTTAATGATTTCCTCTTTATAAACATACAATGTCATTTACCTCAGTCTGTGTGAATCTAGTAATCTCCTCAAACTGTCCATGCTGGTTAGATTTGATTATTCGTCCCAAGCGAGGAGGTTTCACTAGTGAGTATGTGATTTCATCACCGTCTTCACTTGTTATGGCCCGCAAAACATCTCCACTGATCACCTGCCTGGTGCCTGACAAGCATTACCAAACAAATCATATCACTCCACTGATTTCTTCATGAAAGCACATTTTAGCAGGTTTCATACAGCTATAATTCACATAATTGATCTATAAGGTTGTTGCAGATAAGATTACTGACAGATTACAGTTTGTGATGAGGAAAATAAAAAATGACCCCTAATTTGAAGATTTATGAACAATTTCTCTCTGGGCCTTTCATTTGGCCAAGAGAAAGACATGGATTTGGATTTAAGCTCTAGACGTGTGGAGCCCACCTGGGAAGACCATGAGTTCTCCCTTTGTTTCCATGGAGATGGTAAGCTGTCTTGCCTTGACAGTGAAGCGGTAGAGAGGTGTAGTGTGTTCTCCATCAGTCACGGTGAAACTGAACCCACCAGACTCTGAACCTGAGATCAGACACAAAAGCACATCATATGCACTATATCAGGTTATACTTTTAAAACAAGGGTTCTTCAATGGTTCCTTGCAGCACATTAGATTTATGAAAATGAAAGTTCTTTATGCTAACAAAAATTCTACATTTGCTAAAATGTGATTTATAGAAGTGTCTCAAACAGATTTTATTGCATGCTCTATGATTTACGTTCTGAGTAGTTCTAATGTGTTTTAGTATGCTACTATTATATGATTTCTGAGGTGTTCTGTACATGTTATGCTAGGCATTCGCTAATGTTTTCTGAGTGTTCTGTAGCATTTTGCCATGCAGGTGCTAAGCTGTTCCAAATGCTGCTAATCTATATGATTGCTAAGTTGTTCTGAATCATTGTAACATGTTGCAATGTAGTCGCTAAGGTGTTGTTTTTATCATGTTGCTACTGATTATGACTGCTATGTTTTTTTAATTTTTAACGATTTTTTTAATATGTTCATATGCATTTGCTAACATGCTAATATGCAATTGAGTGGGTTTTAGCTTGTTGTTTAGGCATTTTTTAATGCTGCTACTCTGTATGATTCCTATGTTTTTCTCAGTTGTTTTAACTTGTTGCTTTGTGTTTTTTGGCATGTTGCTAAACAGATGCTGCTACTGTATATGATTGCTGAGGTGTCCTGAGTTTTTAACTTCTTGCTATATGGTTGCTAAGGCATTTTGACTGAGTTTAACTATGTTGTTTTGGGAGTTTTTGTATTAGACTGCGGTGGCGTTCTGAGTACTTTTAACACGATTCCATGCGGTTGCTAGGCTGTTCTATATGTTGCCATCTATTTTTTTGGTCCCTCATCAGGTGGTCTACTGTTATTTTTTTTTAGTAGCTGATATTTTATTCTGCTTTTAGGACTTGATTCAAAGAAACTGACATCAACCCACCCTGATGAATGAATAAAACTTCTCCATTATTAATCTGAGCCTGGGTGAAACTGTCCACGCTGTCATCCGGGGACACTTTAAAGGCAACGATCCCATTGCTGGGCATCTCGATAGCATACACCAGCTCCTCCGGAGGGGTGTCATGATCTTCGCTGCTCAGCATATTAGCTGTGATTTCAGACTCCTCGCCGGCTAGAAGCTAGAAGGAGAGAGCAGACACACAAACAAAGAGAGATAAACAAACCAATAAACAAGATGGAACAACTAAACTGTTGTTTTCAGAGGTGTCTAACTGTCTGGAATCGTTGGGATGTGAAAGAGGCAGTTATGTCTCCTCTGATGCTGCTCTAATGGATGTGTAATGGACAAGTTGCTGAAAGACATTCTTAAACGATGAAATTCAGCTGGGAGTGCAGGGCTGCCACACATCAACACACATTTATCTGTTCCTGAACGCTTTCACTGCCTCCATCTACCATTCTCCTGAGAGACAGAGGGAAAAAACTGGAATTGAGTACATGGCGTAGTGCCCTGGAACAGAAAGGTCTACAAACTCATTATCATTTAGTAATCTAGTTTCCACATAACGTGACCTTCAAGATTTAAGTGCATGTAAAATCATCTCCTTGCCTCCTGCGAGTGCTATTTAATGGGGGGCAATGCAGTGTCATTACCAGGGCAAATATTAGTCATAGCAGATAGCGCTTTGTACTGCCCCCTGGTGACTGTTCAAATACCCTTACATCACTTCCTTGTAGTACATGCATGGGCATCCACTAGATGGTAGCACTAGACCAGAATACAGCACAAGGGAAACATGAAACAAATATCTCCAAAATTGGGCTGGAAATTGCTGTTTCTTCATATTCAATATTTAATAGATGTAACATGGATCAGAGGCTGCATGGCAAATCAAATCCCAGCATGCCATGCCGAGGCCTGCTTTGATGGGAAACTGCAATCTCTCTCTGATTAGACTTGTGTGTCTCTATAGGGTCTCTACATTAGAGCACAGGGAGCCCAGAACTGATATATTACTCTGTGTGTGCGCATTTGGGTAATCGAGTGATTGTGTTTGTGTGGATGTTTCATGTTTCATGCCAAAATCTAAAGGAAAACCACAGGAAATTGTAAAACTAAGGAATTTAGGGAACATTTTTGGCACTAGGACACGAAAATGCAAAACAGCTCATCCACATTACTGTAATGTGAAAATTATGATTTTTTTTTTACAAAATTTTATTTAATTTATTTTGCATTATGAACTTATTGTATTCATATAACAAAATAAAATAATAATTTAATAAAATATAAATTTCTGTGAATTGAAAGCTGAAAACTTTCTCTATATACTTATATATAGCCATGCTTATATATATTGAGAACTATTTAAATCTATTTCCACCCTTTTGATCCTTTTGATTTTATGGTGAAATATGAATCAGTCACTTTCTAGTGAAATCACCTAATTATAAGTGTGCGTTAAATACTGTGCTGGTAAAACCTGTTTACAATTTTGGAAAGAGCAGGCCTGAATTTTCAACTTTCTCTGTTATTATCATCAGTAACCATCGAAAATTGAGGTGTTCCTGGATTAAAGCATGTCTGATACAGAGACAGACAGACAGAGAGAAGGCACATGCACAGGAGAAGGGGAACTATCTGCATGTGGAAAAACACACATATCATTATTTCACATTTTGCGGGAGTCGAGTGACGTCTCCGATTGGTTGGCATTCCCTCCAGCTCAGAAGCCGAATTCTTGCCACCGTCATGGTTTTCCAAAAATATGAGTTTCCACGGCGACCAGAAACCACAGACAACATCTAGCAAGCACTGAATGACTCTCTGTGTTCCAGCGGAGTGGAGTCGCTCAAAATTTTCCGACTACGTCTCTGTTCTAGAAGCTTCATTAATGTTTAAAACAGGGAAAATGGTCTCGGTGTACCTCCATTCCGGTGTTGCGCTGGAGGCGGGGAGCCTCGTCGTTCACCGGGAGGATGGTGACGCCGATGTTCAAGGACGCACTTCGGCGGTTCATGTGAAAAGCGGCCGCCATGAGGCTGAAACTGTCCTCTGTGGTCTCGCTGCTGTCGTGGAAGTAGTACACCTGTCCCTGTTGTACCTGAGGAAACGCAACATACGCAACAAACATTAAAAATCCAGTCACACACGCACACCCCTAATCCTTTTTCTGACCATTAGGGCATTTTTGCTTTTACAGCGGCTCTATTTTGTTGTTTTTCTAGTGACAAGACAATAAAAAAATCCTTTTTAAATTCTGCAGATGCAGTTTCCCTATAAAAAGATGAAATAAACAAAAACTACCATGGGAACCATTGTTCCTGTTTTCAGGATTGTTTCATGTTTCTAATCAAAATCTAACCTTATTTTTTTGCCACTTTTTATTTATAGTATCACACTCATGCTGTGTTGCAGTCGTTTTGACCTGTAGAGGTTACCAGCCTACAAAAAATTCATTGTTAAGCTTTAGTATTACCAAATATTGGATCCAATCTGTTGTTTTTTTTTACCATATTGTTTTCTTTCAATTAGCACAGGTTTTATATGTCTATTTGGAGCTGATTGATCTTCTGCATCGGGCCTTTTTGATCTTATGTGAGAAAATATTGCCACGGTTATCAGAAATAATGCTTTGTTCACTCAAAAACTGAGGTGCCTGTGTTTAGATCAATGAGGCCTATGATCAATCATTTCCAGAAAAATACAAAACCTGTCTCAATTAAAAGAAAACAAGATGACAAAAAGGTAGAGTCCTACATTTCTTGAAAATACAGCATGATGAGAGATTTAAAAGCATTTAGAAAAAAAAGCTGTAGATTTTTTGAAAGATTTTCAGCACAGCACAAAGAATGTTAAATAAATGACAGAAAATAATGGAGGAAACTTATCCTAATGCATTAATATTGCAGAAACCATGAAACAAATCCCACGTCGGACTCAAACGTATGTCTGAACATGTGCTCTAACCACTATGTCACATCTCCAAGCTTTAACATTAACATGGTTGTGAATAGTGAAGCTGTTCTTCCAAACAAGACATGTTTCAGTGCTTTACATCGCATAATTAAATGTACATCCGTTACACTAAAACTGGATTTGACGTGGGTGGTCAGATGCACTTTTTAAACACAGTGCAGATTTAGTCAAACAAACATAATGCAAACTCTAGGAAGCCCCACAGCTGCGAGCGAGAGCGTTATGTGAAACTGAAGTATGTTAGTGTGTCCGGGCGCTGGAGGTCAGACGCCTGCCGTTTGCCATACGCTATACAGATTTTAACCGTCTCCAGATGATCAGATCATTGCACACGGTATAAACTACATTGTGCAAATCTAAACAATAGCCACAAGTCCTCACATTTTCTTCAGAAAACACAAAAATCTAATCTGCGTTTAATTTTTGGCCTTATTTTCATTGATACAAGCTCTAAGAGCTCTGTGCTAACCGCTAAGCCCGAGCTTATGCTAACAGAATTTTTAGCAGAGAAAAGCTGTGCTTCACCTCTTTCTGACATCCCTTAAGTCTGCATATTCTCACATTTGTCAGGAAATCGATAACTTATGGCGGCTGTTTACAGAAGATGCCAGAATCCAGGTGAAATGTTATATGTAAGTATCTTAGTTTATTTTTAGCCTTCTTAACATTTTTATTTATAAGAGAACATTTAAAGGAGACAGAGGACAGGCAACCATGGGAAGAATATGACAAGCTGGATTCAAATCCTATTAACCGTACAAGCAATACGAACTGCAAATTATTTTTATTAAAATGAAAGCTAGATTTATGTTAGTATTATTGTAACATTAGTTACTAGGATATCTATCTATCTATCGTATTAGTAGTATACTGAAAATGTATACTAAATGAATATTCAAAATATTTTGATCAATTACCCTAGAAGCCATTTTTGCAGTATATGGCTTAATGTGTCACAGCATGCTAACCGTTATGTCGCAAGCTCTGAGAGAACAGAAGCTTTTTTGTAGAGAAAAGCCGAGCTTCATTTCTTTTCCGCGGCTGTTTAGTCAGTAAATCGTTGTGTTTGCCAGAAAATCGATACTGTTAGCGTCTGTTCACAGAAGATGTCAATTTTTCAAGTCTGGTAAAATGTTTGAGGCAACATGCTAATGCCTGAGAATCTTTGATTATTTTAAGGTTTGACCTTTCTGCCATTTTTATTGATAAAGCAGTAGAAAAAGGGCAGGAAAGGGAAAAAGAAACATCAAAGTGATTTGAGTTGATTTAAACTCTACTTGCATTTTGGCATCACTTTATAGAAGCTGAGCACATTGCTTCACAGATGCTAACGTAGACAATTTTGTGACATACCATGCCCAAAAACATTAAAGGGTTTGTTCACCTCAAAATGAATATCCTGTCATTAATTGCTCACCCAAATGTCGTTCCAATACCTTCGTTCAACACAAATTAAGATATTTTAGATGAAATCTGAGAGCTATCTGACCCTCCATAGACAGCAACACAACTGAAATTAAAACAGTCCATGTGACATCAGTGGCTCAGTGAGAATACTTTTTTTTTTGCAAAGAAAATAACATCATTTACTCCATTCTTCTTTCCTAATTTACTACTTCCTCTATTTTAGAGATTACTTAAGAACATATTTGAATATGAACAAAGGTCTCATGGGTTTGGAACGACATGAGGGTGAGTAATTCATGACAGAATTCTAATTTTGGAGTGAACTAACCTTTTAATAACGGTAATATTAATACAAATAATAATATATAAAGGGGCAGTCCACTTAAAAATGAAAATTCCGTCAGTATTTACTCTCATGTCGTTCCAAACTTTATGTGAAAGTCTGAAAAATACAATGCAAGTCAACCAAAACGTTGAAATTTGTGGTATGTGGCTGAGTAAATGATTGCCATTACATTACTAGGTGATCATCCCATTAATAATGTTAGCACGAGTTTGTCCAGCGTAAAATCCAAGTCCTAAGGAAAACGCAAAGCTGTTTCACATTCATTCTGTTGTTGTTTAGTCTGCATTTGTTATGAAATTGATAACTGTTGGCGACTATCTACATAAGATGTCAATTTTGGTAGCAGAGGAGAAATGTATTCCAGATTTTTTCTTTGTGACATGCTAATATCCGTTCTCTCTCTTTCTTTTTGAAGCCGTGAGCTGTTTTGAGATGTTTTTATTTCAGTGCGTTGTGAATGTTTGCTACTATGCTGCACCGTAAGCTATCATTACAATCTGTCCCCTGGTGTGGCAGCGGTGACCGGCAGTATACAAACCGACCGCTGACTCCACAACACAGAATAAAGAAACGCCACATTCAGCTCAGTAATGAGCATGACGCATACGTCTTTAATTTAGGAACAATTCTGCCTTGGTTCCTTTCCTGTGCAGTAGTTTCTCTCCATATGGTACTTATTAGTTGTGTTTCAGAAAGCATTGCATAATCGAAGAAAGGAAACGTAGCACAGGACAGCGAGAGCCAGAGCGGTTAAGACGTTGTGTATTAAGATGTAGTGTGGAGCTGCTGCGCTCAATGAAGTTATTCTGACAGCTGGACTAAAGCCACCACAAGACATTGATTCTGAACTTCAAATTCAATCTGTCCTCCATCTGTGATCATCTTTCCCTTCTCTGTCGGATCTGAGAGCCGTGTTCATTGCATAAGATATCTGTCAATCTAACACCACTCACGTCCTGCTGTGTCTCAATCGCTGAAGGGAATATTCTGTGTTCTTTTCAACTTCAGACCTTCAAAATGTCATCGCCGCTGTTTTCAAAAACACCAGAAGCATATGTGACCTGCTTTGTCATTTTGAGTCGCTTAGTTTTTGACAGAAAAAAAAAGCTAAGTCTCAGCTTTCAGATTATGTAAATATTACAATTGTGCAGTCACGCTCCAAAACAGATTGAGATTTAGTATTATAAATATTAGAAAACTGTATTTTGAAAAAACATTTTTTTTTATTTTTTCAAAATAATTTAATAATAATAATAGTAATAATCATAATAATAATATATTTGTGCAGGAAAACATGATGTTAGCTATGTATTCTAAATAAATAAATAAATACTGCTCATGTCTTTTTTTCCAGTACAAATATTCAAACATTACTCAATATGCAAAAGTACTTATAATGTTACATTTTGTTTTCTGAAAGCTTCTTTAAAATTAAGTTTATACCTAAAGCAAACAAAAAAAAATATCTGTCAATGACGCTAGAAAAGATCAACTTAATTCAAAGGGAAAACAAGTTTATTTTTCCAAGTCTATTGGCAGAAGTCAGTTCCTATTTTAAGCATTAAGTCACTCAGCTGTGATATTTCTTTCAGAAAAATACCTTATATGTTGTGCCATTTTGCTTCTCAAGTAAATCTAGCTTAATTTTAAGAATGTTTACAGACTTTATTGAAAAACAAGCCTTACCAATTGAGCAAGCAAAACATTTTTGCAGTGTCCAAGATGGTTTATTGATATTTAAAGGTTTTAATTGATGGTCTGTGAAGATTTTCCTGCTGTAAATGATTGTGAAGATGCTCATCCCTCATGCACTGCATTAAAGAGTAGCATTTTGAACGTCCAGATAAAACTGACACTAAATGAAAAATGAGACTTTCCATTTTGCTAACACAGAAATTGAGCCTGAAGTTGAAAATAACCTGGGAAGTTCATCTGTCCTGGCTGAATCGCTGCCGAGTTAACCTGATCTCTGTTCTCGATTTTGCACGCCTGGCGGTGCGGTGTAAATGCTTTATTTGTGGGATATACGGGCTAGTTTATTTTGGCCCGCGGCTGCAGGGAAGCGCAAGTCAGAATTTCCATCAAATGGAACGGCAGTCGTAAGAGCAATGTCTAACCGCTCTCCAACTACAGCACACTCATTCTACCGCCAGTCTTTCCCTGCTCATTCTTTCCACTATAAGACCTCTGGGTCACTCCGCTAGATATCATAATGCAAAGCAGTTTTGGGGGGCCCGCTGGAAACAAAGAGAGCTTAGATAAGTCATAAAAGACAGTGGGAGAAAGAGAAATTGTTTCTTTGAGCCTCTAAAACACAGCGAGCATCAGACAGGCGCGATCAAGGTCTGCCTCAATTGCTGTTATTCTGTGAACGGCTTGTAATTAAGATGCAGAAAATGCTATTTTATGCCTGACTGTTCCTCAATGATATGGCAAAATGCTACGCAGGGATCCTGGTAGTCTCTGTGAAACCATTACATGAGGCTGTTCGCCCTTTTAATTAAAGCCAATGACAGCTCCTCTGGTTCCAGAGCAGCTCTTTTATCGTGAGAAGAATTAAGTCTCATTGCAGGCACAAAGTACAAACAAACAAAACAAACAAGCCTGTAATTACAGCATCATTAGTTGTTCCCACTGTTTCCTCTACAAATGAGAACAGTTTACCCAAAAAAATTACATTTCTGTCATCATCTGCTCACCCTTATGTCGTGACTTTCTTTCTCCTGTGAAACTCTCAGCCATTTACGAGCCGTTCGAGCAAACAATGAAAGCATATTGTGACCAGTGGCTGTCAAGCTCAAAAGGACAGATAAGCACCATAAAATTTGTCTTAACGGCTCAGAAACAGCACTTCAAGTTTTCTAAAGTCAAACGATCTGCCACTGCAGATTTTAAATCTCATTTGCATATTCTAGCCGCATCAATATAGTATTATGAGTCATCTGGACTGCTGTTATGGAGATTGTGTATCCTTTTTGGATATTCAGGCCTCCTGGACACAATATGCAGAAACTGTATAGTAAAAATCAGTGTGAAGATTATGCAAAATGTCTCATCTTGTGTCCCACAGAAGAAAGTTGGAGAATGAGTAAATTATTACAGAATTTGTGATGTGATGTGATTCTTAACTAAATTACAATAAACCAAAACTATTCAAAATTGTTTGCAGTAACTGAAATAAAGCCAAAATTTATAAAAATCTAAATATTTTATGGAAATAAACTATATTCTCTGATTATAGGGCTGCACTTTAATATTATTAATATTCAAATTACTTAAAATTTGTTGCCACTTACATCATCCCAGGTGAATGTGATAAGTCCATCTTCTTCATCCAGATACTTAATTTCTCCATGCTGAGGTGCCTCCTCCATAAAAAACTCGATGTTCATGGAACGGTAGAATTGGTGTGTGATATTCAGAATCTCTTGGGTCAGTGGCACAGATCCACCTTCCCTCACAGTGAGGTTGACCACCTGGACGGGTATGATGCGTGGCACAATGACCACTTGCACCTGTAGATCTTCTATGGTGGTGAAGCCATTGCTGACATCGACGGTGAAGTGGTCCAGGCCCTGAAGAGAAGCAGAGACGTAAAAGATTCTGCCCAGGTTTATGTCCTGTTGTGTGAAGGATTGAATGTAGTCCAGCACGGGTGATGCCGTGCTGTCCGAGTCGTTATTGAGTTTGACCACATGTCCCAGCCGTGGAAAGTCTTTGACGGAGTACACCATCTCTTTGGGCAGGATGTCTTTTTGCATCACCTAAGAGGATGACAAAAAAGACCTTCAAATGAATGCATTAGGAACCTGCGAAAACTGCTTTCAAATACTGCACACATCTTTAATAATAATTTCCTTCAGAACATGCAGACTATTTCTTTCACATAGTACTGTATACAGTTTTACTAATATATTTAAGATTACCCTAAAAATTAAAAGCCTCACTGTCATGGCATTCTAAATTCAAACTGTTGAAGAATTTGTATTTTTAAATACAATTTAAATATTAATTACATTTAAATATTAATTATATGTAATGTTAGGACTCAAACTTATTTGACATGTCATTTGTGAATGTAAAAAATGTAAATGTAAATTACATTCAATAAAGAACTTTATATGGGTACTACATAAGGATGAGTATAGGAATTTGACTGTTGGCTGAACTATCCCTTCAACTTAAATCTTAATTTAAATATTTTAAATTACATATTACATATAAGGTATATATTTTAAAAATGCATAACATTTTTTTTAAACTATTAAATGGCCCTGAATGGTACATTATAAAAATCTTGAGCTGTGATCATGAATTAGATTACGCAAAATCCCCTATTTAGCATGTGATGAATCTCAAAAATACTTGGAGGAAAAAGTAGCACAGTGTCAGGCATCACAAATGTTCTAATAAATCTGAGTAGAAGCTGTTTCCTCTACTTCAACACTTGGGTAATTACTGAAAGTACACTCAGTGGAGCGTCAACAATAGCAGAACCACTGCCGAGTTTCAACTACATTTGAACCATTTTCTTTTTTCAAAAACACAGTTTGCAACTAAATGCAAAGCAGGTCCTGGATAGATTTATGAGAGCAGCATTCAGGGATTTTGGGAGCAGTGCTCTTGTGGTTCTGGAACCTTCCACAACCATAATACAACAGCTGTATACTCATTAAGGAAGTCTTTGTAAACTGATATTAATATTTCTGCTACATGTGTGGTGTTTAAAGCACTGGCTTTCTGCCTTTGGATAACAACTTATGACTTGACATGAAATGCCACTCTGATGACCTCTAAAAAATCAGTAATCAAAACTGTTGTTGTTTAAAAAGAATTCAGTAAAATACAATAATTATATCTGAGCAGCAACTTGGAATTTTATGTTTGATCGACAAATGTCAATCGAGTTCTGTGCATCTACAAGAACAGTTTTTACAAACTATTTACACATATTTAAGCATATTTTTGTAACAACATGTACTTACAACAAGAACGGACATGCCAAGGTAATGAGATATATATTTATATATATTTATTAATATATATTTTTTAATATATTTAAGAAAGGTAGTTTTACCTCCAGGTGGCTTTTATTAATAACAGAATGCTCTCCTTCGTAGGCAAGTATCACCAGGTTTGACACAACCTTCGGCAGTGATAGGTATCCTTTCTTGAATATCTTTATCCTAAAAGTACCCTCCGTGGACCAACCCTTAGCTTGCACGGTGAAGGCAAAGGAATCTTTGGAGCTAAGGCTCTGGTCACTGTGTTCGTAGGACACCACACCCTTAGTTAGGTCCTCTTGTGTAAATGTGGACGATTCAATTCCACTGACTATAATCCTACCATTACTGGGAAGAGAAGTCACATGATAAATTATCTCAGCTGCACCTCTAATGTCCATGTTGGTCTCTGCACTTAGCAGACTGGTGTTCAGTGTCTTGGTGCTACCATGGTCCATGATCACCATGGTATTGTTGGCTATACGTAGGTAAGGGTCACCTGCTTGCACCTGAAGTACAGCTGTTGTCTTATGTAAACCATCAGATACTTGAAGTTGGAATCGCTCACGATCTGCCCCATGATGGACAAACAAAACCTTTCCGTCCCTCAGGTCGGCCTGGGTAAAGCGGTAGAGAGGTTGCGTTGGGTCTGCTGCGGAGACAATGTTTCCGGAAAGTATTCCCACTCTCACGTAAACCAGCTGGGTGTCATTAAAGTCAGCGTCATCGTCTTTGAACAAAATGTCATCAGTGGTCAATAAACGCTGGCCATTTCTGACAACATTAAAAGGTTTGTGGATTACCCTTTGAGGTATGTAGTCATTCCTGGATTGTATTGCAATGTTAAACACACCCCTTAGTACCTCATGACCCTCTGCTTGCCAACCATTGCCACCTCTTGAATCAAATGCCAGAAAGGAAAATTGATCATGATTTGCCTCTGATCCATCATGTTTGTAGACCAACCTATTCAAAGAGAGATCCTCGTTGCTAAAGACTCGAATTGCTCCATCAAACCTTTGCATTCCAGGTGGGGAGTCTCTGAAAAGACGACCATGTTTGGGATCTTGTACTATCCTGTACATAAAGTCTGTTGAGGTGGAGGTTTGAACCCAGAGGTATTCTTTATTTATAATGTTTTCCTTTCCGTCCAGCACAACAAGTCTCTCGTTGATGAGGACAGGAACATCAGAATCAGCCTTGATTTTGATTGGAAAAGTGTACTCTCTGGAGTACTGATCCTCTGCTAATACTTTGAACTGAAATTGATCCTCAAAGTCTAGTGCTCTGCGGATGCGAGGACTGTAACTGATGAAACCGTTCAAAATGTCTTGTTGGGTGAAGGTGTCACCATCAGTCAACTCTTTATCAAGCATCATCAAGACTCCCTGGACTGGGCTTTTTGTAATTATGTACTGGATTGATCTTGATTCAGTATTGCTTTCCGTCACAAAAGCTTGTAGTTGTTCAAGTTTAATGACTTTTTGCTGGCCATCTTCAACTTCTAGAGGAACACTTGTAGCTATTCCTATAAGGGCAGGCATGATCTTTATCATAAACAAGTTGTCTTGGAGAACGACCTGTCCAAGCTGTGCATTGAAGTGAATAAACTCTGTTTCTGTGCCCTTGAGATCAGCTGTGGGGTTAGGAACATATTTCAGTCGGTTCTGCTCCAGATCAGACTGATGAAATAGTGTGACTCTTTTTGGTACCCCATCATCTGAGATCAATTGCAGTTCTCCAAACTGAAGTGGCTGAGTAACATTATATACGACGTCACCAGTTTTTGGAGTTGCAGAAATGGCCAGATTTTGTATTCCAATAGGGCTGCTGTCATCCTGAGTGATGAAAAGACCAGTATTTGTGACTACAGTCATCTGTGGCTGGGTTATAAGTAATTTAAATGTGCTTGAATGGCTGACCGAATCTGCATCTGAGACCTGTAAGGTAAGTTCTGGCACTTCTCCTCCTTTGTGCACATAGTAGATATTTCCTTCTTTTAGCTGTCTACAAGTAAACTCTCTTAGACCAAATCCTGGTTGTTGAGCATTTTCCAGATATCCAGCAGCAGTACGGTCTGACGTGACTGTGACCTTGAGTTCATCACAACGATTGTCAGAGTCTGAAATTTTTATGAGGTTTGGGCTCAAACGTGTGCGTCCGTTAGCTGTGATTGAGATGTCACCTGCACTAAGCTGAGGGATGTCATTGACCGGGATGATCTCCACCGGTAACAGATACTTGCGTGCAACACTCAAGCACTCTGGGAGATTCGTTCCATGAACAGTTACTTCCAGCTGGATCTGATCTTCATACCTATCATTGCCATCATGAAGATACTTGATTTTCTTGTTAACAACATCCAGAAGGGTAAACTTCTTTACTCTTGTCTGTCTTAAGTTTATATCAACCAGTCCATACCAGGGATCGTTTAACAGAGTAAAGATGATCTCAGATTCACGAACACCTGCAGCTTTTAGGTTAAATGTTGGGTTTAGGTTTACAATTTCGATGTTGGCCTGTCCTCCTTCAGGAACCAGCAGAGGAGTGATGTCCAGGAGCCTGGAAATATTGCGGAAAATCTCTGGCAGGTCCTCTGTAGGGAAACAGTGTCTTTCATTGTTGTTAATGTATGTGATTCTTACTGGATGTGTAGTTGTTAACTCCAAATCTTCATCATAAGTCGATTCATATTCATCATATTCTCCTTCACATTTCACATGAATGTCTTTAGTTATCAGAGCATCCTGCAGGCTTCTGTCCTTGTGATTCACCTTGATTTCTCCTAAACAACCAATAAAGGACTCAGTTGAGACTTCCTCCTCCACACGAGCCAAGTAATTTTGAAATACATCCTTCATCTTCCTTTGAATGCCTCCCAGGTACAGGTTCCCCACTAGATCCAGCTTTTCTGTCTCATTAAGAGGGAGTGATACCATTTGACTGTCCACACTAATCAAGAACTCCTTTGTGTCAATTTGAACTTTTACTCTGTGCCACTGATCATCATCTACTTTGACATTCACATTGTCTAGAACATACATTCCAGTTCCCGTATCCAATACACCTTTTAGGAATCCTCTTGACATTCCAATTGCAATGAAATCTGTCTGGTCTCCTGGGTGAAATAGCAACAGAGCATCCTCAATGGTCGTCTTCATCAGCATCTCTAGACTACGGTAACCTGAACTAGGTCTGGTCCAGGTAGGGAAAGAGATGAAAGATTCTGGACTGATAAAGCTTGTGCTCTCTCCGTCCCCTGCCTCAAACTCACTGCTGCAGCTGTTCTTGGTGTCATAGCAGACTGTTGCTGCTGAAGCCAGAATATCAAAGTCATGAGACTCAAACATAACGTTGCTCATGCAGCCTCGCAGAGAGGGAATAGCTGTGCTCAGATACTCCACTTCCAGGTCCCTCACGCCTCCAAGAAAAACGCCCTGGTCGATGTTCAGATCCTCATCTTCATTCTCCAATGGGATGAATGTGGTGTAGAGGTTATCAACAGCCATAGTAAGTTTGGAGTCTTTCAGAATGAGAGACACATGATGGTCCAGAAGGTTACTGAGCTGGAGACCCACGGTGGAGGAGAGAACCTTTTCTCCGGAACCCATGTCAATCCTAGCCTGTAAAGATAGACATACAAATTAATAAACAACAAATCTGATGGTTAAATATAAGGAGCTACTGGAAAAAAATGTTTCTGCTTTTTGCCTTTGAAAATGCTGCTGCCAGGGTGTTTCAAGTGGTTACCCTATTGAAAAAAAAACAACACATGCTGGTTAGGTATGTTTTGTAGCATTATAGCTAGTGAGAGCTGGTTTAAGCTGGTCCTTAGTTGGTCATGAACTGGTCAAAAACCAGGAGATAGTAACTCAAGCCAGCTACCATGCTTCAAAACATACCTAAGCATATGCTGTTTTTTTTTAGCTAATTGGTTGCTGGTTTATTTCCTGCAATATCATTTAAGGTAAAAATCATGTTTGGAACATAAATTGGCTAAAAGAATTGCACATTTTGTTCAGGTTTTCCTTGGTCCAACTAGGTAATCTTATTTTAATATTTTCTTAATACATGCAATTTTGCATCTCAGGTACCTTTATCTTTAAACATTTTCACTAGAAAACAAGACAAAGGTACTGGTTAAAAGTATGATTTTTCACAGTGCATTATACATGCATTCAACTGTGAAATTCTAATACAGACTTTTCTGGCTAAGTTGGCTACACAGTATTTCAAACACTCTCTAGCCACTTAAACTGAAAATATCACAGATCTCATTTCAGATCTGTAGCTTCCAAAGGAAAAAAAGTAAATCTGCATGAATTGAATATGTCGGTGGAAATGTGTTTTTAATGACAAATCCTAACACCGATGAAATAGTCTTGGTACCATTTCATATTGGAGCGTAATGCAGGCAGTTTGAGCGTCTGTGTTTATCTATGCGGAGCGGGAGCCATTTTCTAGGGAGGCTGCAGATGAAGAAGAAATATCTCAGAGCAAACCAGTAACTCATTCAAGCCGTGGAAGCTTTTTCCATGTGTTGAGCTGAAAAACTGTTACGATTCAGTCACAGCGGAGCTGGAAGCGAATGTGAGTCATCCTTCTCACCACAAACCAAACGGCTGCTCCTCAAGAACTCACAAGAGATTTTCTCAGTGTGTGGCTCCTTCTGGGGCCCTGAAGTCTTGAAGGGCCATGAGAAAATAGTGGAGCTTTTATTTATTTGTCTAGTCAGTCTGGGTTTTAATTTACATTACAGAGTAGATATTCTATAGCCTATGCTTTCTGATTTTGCCAGATTTGATCTCTGTCTTTAGTGTATAAGTAGTCATATACAAGACACTTTTATCTAAAGCAGTTTAATACTTAAAGAGTGTTCAAACTAACAGTAAATTACAGCAACAAAGCAACTAGAAGTCAAAGAGTGATTTAAGGTCACATGAGCAGCTGTTGGCAATCTAAAGGTGTTGTATTTCTGTACCTGTAATCTGCCATTGTAGAGCTCCAGCGAGAGGTAATCTCTGTGTCCTGCCGCCAATAGGAGTAGGCCGCTACGTCTGCTTGTTTTAAATTGGAGCGACACTCGAAAACTTGACAGGTCCTGAACGGCATCTATCCGACAGTAGCTGTCCCCGAAATAGGAAACTGCAAACACAGAGGGACAACGTGTTTTTTTTTTTTTTGTGTAATATTTTAATGATGACGTGCACCGTTAATGTGCGAATGTGGTAGTGGGAAGACACAGAGCAGATGGAAGTTTGAATTGAAAACTTTTCCAGCTGTCTTGTCAGCTGTTGTGTAGAAAAGACACTGTTCTGGAGAGTTCCAGCTTCGGCCCCACGAGAATGGTTATATAACTGCTTTTCTGTAGGATTCCCAGAGCTTAGTGTAGTAATGGTCGGCTGTATGCTAATGTAGCCACCTGCCTTGGATTGCATATTTGATTTTTTTTTTTCATTATTGCTTTCACTCCATTAGTAAATCATTCACACATCACTCTGGGCCTTATGTTAAGGAGATCCCCGTTCCATTGAAGAGGTTTCCAGGAGCCAAATCAGCGTCTGTACCATGGTAACATTATACGGCCAGACTCATTGGGAAACCCCTTCATTGAATTCTGGGAAGGATCCAGAAATGGAACGTTCTCACAGGAACTACGGCCAAATTTCTTGGTCGAGGGTCATGAGTCAATTTATGACTCATGTACTTCCCTTATCCGAGATTATCAACAGGATACTATTGTTACAACAAAAACATCACATATTATACTATAATTATACTATAACACTGATAAATTACAGTTAAAATATCATAATGGTATATACATATGAATTTTTCATAATTTACTCCCCTTGTTGAATGAATCATAAGATTTCGTTCACAAGCCAGTCTAAAAGATTTATTCCAGTAAAAAAGTGATCAGAGTTTACTTAATATAATATGAATCCAATGCAAATCAGTTTAGAACTCACTAAATTATTTAAAGATTATCGGTAAACACTGATTTTGATGTGTTCCTCACATAAAGCCAAAGTATGTCATTGGAAGATTTGCAATACAGTCATCTGAACTACTTTAATGGCTATTTTTCATCCTTTTTGGAACTTGAACATTTGTACCCCTTAATTGTAATTGCATGGAAATATATCAGTAGATTCCTATCAGTAGAATTCTTTGTTCCACATAAGAAAGCAAATTTGGGTTTGGAATGACATGAGGGTGAGTAAATAATGGCAGATTTTTGAATGAATGACTTCTTTATCCTGTTAAATATACATAATAGAGTAGCATCTGAAATCATTCAGCAAAATTTACTGTCATTAGCTAACCGCCATTCCTGAGACAGTGGCATCCTGCCTAGTTGTTTCTGTTTGTTTCTCTGTATTCATAAATATGTTTTGAGAGATATATAGCACTTAATACTCACCATAAATAAAGTGGATGTGCAGAAAACTATGGGTAAACTATTTTCATGAATGATTTTATGAACAAAGACCATCTTTAGAGTAATTGAAATGCCCATTTGCACTCTGAGTGAGCGATGCATCAAAAGCACCAAAGATCTTCACAGTTCAGTAAAAGGTTCTCACAGATACCCCCTATATACATTCAGTCGATGCACTCCAAAAAACAAACACATAAATCTTGCAGAAAGAGCTAAACACAACAGGAGGCACAGCAAAACGCAGAGGCTCATATGATCTCTCATATAATAATCTATAATGCTGAAAAGGTTATAACATTTAGAACTGAGCCTGCAAAAGACTGTCCACACAGATCTGAGACCCTCAGATAGCATATAAAGTAGATAGAACCCAGAAAAGCGAGATGAATTTTAATGAAGCTACATTTATCTGAAGCCTGTAACTCCGATTTGGAGCTCAACGACCTTCTGCAAGGTCCAGAGAGGGAATATATGGAATTAGCTGGGAATACTTCTCTCAGCTTTACGATCATCAGATCTGTTTTTGTTGGAAAATTCACGGTGCACGCGGGAGGCAAAATGGGCAAATGGAGCTCAAGGACTCTGAGGTTCAATCCGCCGTCTGTGCGCACTGAGCATGCTCAGACCAAGAAAAGACACAAGGGACACAGTGAGCACAGCCAGCACGTATGAATCTGGAACCCATTAAAACTCTTTGAGGGGATTCTAAATGGGACACATGTGTTGAAGACCCCCAGCCATTCCAAGATTCAACATGCACCATACATTTAACCAAGACTTAGCTCAGCTCTTGTCTTTATAGGCCTGTCACGTCTCATTGCATGCTAAAAACACAGGCGGCAGGCTTTTGTTTGTGAATGAGCATCATTATTTTGCTGGTTAGCTGATTACGAAACTCCATCGATTTAAAACAAACGGCACATCTGTCTTTACACACCAGTTATTTTTAAGAGGGGAATACTGTTTGAAAAGAAAACCAAGAGTGGAAAAATTGAGAGCAATGGCAGTATGGACGAAAACATGGAATGTGTGTGCGCCAAAGTGGAGTTACAATATCTAATTGGCATTGGAAGGAACATAAATCTATTTAAAGCCAACATTAAAAGCATATTTACTTTATTATTACACATTTCTTGGAGTTTTGTATTTGTAATCATCAAAATCAATAATGTACTTTCAAAACGTCTTTTCTCTCCTTTCAATCTCTTGACCTCCAAACAACCACCATTCTACAACATAATACCTACATTCACAAGCCATGCAATTCTGTTAAATAAAGACCAGTTACTTTTCACTTTGAAATCTGTGAGAATATTGAAATAAAATATAAATTAAACTGTAAGTATGTCCTTTATCTGTGATGGTAAAGTACATCATTCAGAGTGTGTATTAATTCAGAGTGCTGATGGATATGAAATTGTTGATCACACAACTATTTGTTACACATTGCATGTGCCCAATAAAATATATTTAAAAGGGTCATAGTATTTTAATGCAATATAAAAGTCAAAAATTAATTAAAGCTCCTTTGTAGAGTGCAACAACCAGGTTCAGGTAATAAAAATCAACAGATTTTAAACAATAACTTATAAACCTTTATAGACAGACCTACTATGAGCTATAAAATTATTAATCAATAGTTCATGCTTCTTTTTTTAAATAAGCAGAATTCCTGATGAAATTCATTACTTACAAATCTCAGTGAACTCAACTAAGACAAGCATATTGCACCAAAACAACACTTTAACTCCCATTAAACACTATATATATATATACATATATATATATATATATATATATATATATATATATATATATATATATATATATATATATATATATATATATATAATTATATATATAATAGTTTCCCTATGATCTCAAACTACGAGTAATATGCAGATTAAAAAATTATGTAAATTATGGTCTTGTATCTGTTTTTTTGTCTTGAGCGAGCTGAAAAGGTGGGGTGAAAAAGCACGCATGGATGCCCTCTAAATAGTATTATTTTCAACCTACTGTGATTTAAGATGTGTTCAGCTTGATCTTACATGCTATTTAAGACAGAAAGTAGAAGTAGATTTGGTTGCAGTCCTGCTCTTTGATGTGACTTTCCAAGTCACACTAGCTTAATCATATGATGCTGCTATTGCATCCTTCACCCTGGGAAACTGTGTGCTTGTGCATGTGTATGTCCCTGGACGTCTGCCAGGGCAGATGGCGCTGTCGTGAGGGCCGCTCCAGTCTGTATTTTTAGTGCTCAAAGGGAACTGAGTGGGTCTCTGTCTCCTCATCCTGTGAATGAATCAGACGCACCCTAGTTCCTCAAAACCCCATCAGATATCCGGAACATTCACACGGAAGCAGAAACAACTGAAACCAGCGGAAGCAACCTGCTGTTTAATCTGCCAAACAAGAGACGTGTAGATCATAGGCGAAGAAACCAGACTAAAAGAATCTATAATGAAGCGTGTTTTTTATCACAGCTATATTCTGTCTAGACCGAAGATCTCTGAAGGTGACCTTAACTCGCTTGCTCATTTGGCTCACGAATGATTTGTTGTCCACGGCTGCAGTCATGGGGAATAAACGGATCTCTCGGCATATGAGCTCTGTGCCATAAAAACGGGCCTGGACTCGATCCAGTCTCTGCATCATACACCTGCTCTTATTATATGACTGTCTGACCTTTTACCTGAGCTTTCGTCCCCGAATTACATTCACACAACTACAACAAAAAAGAACACGTGAGTCATGGTTACCAACAGCGCTGTTTGCACCGTTCATACAAACACAAATAATTAATTTAAAATATAAAGAGGAAATCTGAAAACATGGCAAACATCTTTTCACGTGTGCTCTCCATGGTAACAACGAGCGACCATTATGTTTCCTAAAACAAACCGCTGAGCTGCCAGTAAGATTAAACATAGTAAATAGCGGTTGTGCTGATGATTTGCTCCTCTGGTTATGTAGTGGCTGTGTGTGTGTGTGAGAGAGAGAGAGAGAGAGAGAGAGAGAGAGAGAAAGCGGGATGGTTGTAATTACATCAATCTTAAAGCTGTGTTTTACTGGAGTCTCTCTCTATATAGAGCCTGAGCTATTCGTGGGCATCGCTGTTGCTATGGCAGATCAAAAACAGCCTCTGCGCTGATCAAAGTCTGTCAAGATATTTCAAGAAAATAATAATTTACAAGAAAATAAGGATGATGACACATCAGTAAACACATAGGCCTCTTTTTCCTCTCAGATAGATATATATTAAAAGATAATGGTGGGAACGAAAAACAATGCTTTATAACTTTATCCGAGCAGCACATCCTTCAAAATATAGACAAAAATATGGAGAATTTTTTTTTTTCTATTTTCCTTTCCTGATTTGGTGAATGTACTTGTCTGCAATATTAAATTTGAATTATGTTTTGAAAAACCTTAATTACCTACGTCATAGATTGACAGTTCAGTTATCTGTGTGTTAGATGGAATAAGATTCTGAGTTAATATTATTTGTAAAACAGCCTCGGTACAACAAACAAAACACAAAAAAACTAAACATGATGGCAGTGTTTCCTTAAGGGATGATTCAGTGATTTGAACAAATTGGTTGAGTAAATGATTCAATGATTCAAGCATACAGTTGGTTTTTTCATTCTGTAGTGATCAGGAATTCGAATGAATTGATTAAGCATATAACTCATTCGTAAAGACACCAATTAGTGGCTCAATTTTACAGAAAAATTGGTGAGTTTAATTATATTAATTGTAATTAATCGCAATTGCTAAAGCAAGAATCTACTAGCATTGCTACTAGTATTTTTGCCTTATATTTCAGTTTATAATGTTATGTCTATATGCTACATTGAATTCCTATAAAAAATGTATCCAGAAATCAATTTTCCCCATGATTTGGCCCTTTTCTTGGCGTTCGGGGAGTAGTTTTTCTTACAGAGGACTTGAGGGTTTAAAAGTGCTGTTAGAACGATATCAGACTTTACTCCAAGAGCTGAACCGAAGAGAGCCAGTGTTTCTCAGGGGGTAACAGCAGACAAAATCCGCTCGTGTGTTTTATACAACCCTGAGCACATTTAACCGAACTCAAATGTACTGTTGACCCAGAGAGGTTCAGCTCTATTCCCTTCCCTCACATTTCACTCAGATATCGCTCCCCTCTCTTCTCTCAAACAGCCGCTCAGAGAGAATTACTGCACCGTTTCCACAGCACACTGCCGACACTGATATTAATTAAACCATCTCAACCTTTAAACACAAACAGCCTGCACACGTTCTCACACACTCAAGCGAGTCAGAACTGCATGAGAAAACACCACTCCGCGCTTGTACAAGAAGCGTAAATTGCAGATGTGCTTAAAATACACTGAACGCAAACAGAGAGAAGAGAAAAAGTCATTACAGAATGCTGGGAAGTGTCTTCTCGGCTGTCTTTGTTCAGTGTGAGAGGCAAAACAAAGAGAAACAGTTTTATGCTGTTAAGAACAAACTAAAAGGGGTCATTTCATGCTAAACACGAATTACCACGTTCTTGTGAAATTAGACTTTTAGGTATACTCTAATGTTTGCGACGAAACATTAACGAATCGTAGAAGTCCTAACACAGGTCATTTATATTTTTTACCTATCTTAAAGCGACATTAAAAACCAAACAAACTGCTAAGTACATTGAAAACGGTTTCATTCATTCTTAGTGTGAGAGAAAAGTGGTCATGGAAACTAAACTACAGTCATTTTTGGTGCAAGTGACCTTGATGATCAGCCACAAAAAAAGGCAGAGGATGTTACTATATCTTGATGAAAGTTCACACTGCAATCCAAAAGTTGGATTTTATGAGTGTTTATGAAGTGTCTCATGCTCACCAAAGCTGCATTTATTTGATCAAAACATAAAAATCTTAAAATCAGTCAAAATATTAATACGACATATTAGATTTTAATAGCTTTTCTACTTGAATATGTCTTATCTCTTAATATATGGTAACATACTAAGTAAGGGAATTTGTGTGCAAGACTCAAAGGTCAGAGGTCTGGATTCTGTTGCTGAACAGGAAGTGGGGGTTGGTAAAAGGTAAGGGAAAAGGAGGGAAAAACTCCACAACTCTATTCCGTTTTCTCTCTCTCTCTCTCTCTCTCTCTCTCTCTCCTCAGAGACTAAAGCACCCCAGAAAATGTGTCTTAATGCACAGACGTCATAAACGACTGTTTTTGCTCTCCACAGGAGCTGAGGCCCATGTTTGGTTTGCAGTAGCTCATGTCCAGAGAACGAGGGAACACGCTGAATTATTTTCCCTAGCGTACACGTAGCACTTTCAGAGCTGATGCTGATGCTAGATTCACCGCAGCAGTGCGAGAAACTGCCCCGTTGGCATGATGTCACGCACCTGCACGCTAAAGAAGAAAAAGAGGCAGAACCCGGAGTTTAGATGCTTAGCCCCGCCCCTTATAAACAGCACGACTGGGATCTTGCTTATTTTTAAGTTTCTGATCTCAGGAGCTGCTCACAAACCCTTTTGCCCGGATGCTTCTTTTTGACCCCTGACCTGCCGCAGTAGCGAGACACAGTCTCCATGGGAGCAAGAAAACCCCCACAAACTTCTTTCACCACAATTCACATTGGATTTAACATCCATTATGTAAAATATTTTCAAGAATGTATTAAAAATGTAAAATGATATAATATTGATTGGCAATGCAAATAGAAATAATATACTTAATATACACACATTTAACTACAGACATGAATAATACATCAAATTGTTGCATTTTTGTGGGCACAACATATAAGGAAATGATACGTGACATATATTGCCTGATATCAAGAGTGATATTGGATGTTATTGGATGAAGTTATAAATGTATAAAAAAGAATAAAAAAAATTATCTTCCTCGGCAGGTTGCAATTTACGCATATGGGCATATTTTTATGCATTTTGTATTCATTATATATGCATTTTTTACATTTATATATGCTATTTTACAGTATGATTGTTCGAATTTCAAATAGGTTTCCTATATGCTTTTACTTAAGACAGTGTATTCCGTATACTGAAATTTTATATATTGTATTTACATATTTGCCAATGCATACTTGCGATTTTCTTCCGGTGGACTATAAATTGTTGGGACTAGAAAAATCGGATTGGATTGAAAAGTCGATTGATATTATTTTTGTGTGAAAAGTTGTTTTAGAGATGAAAATTATTATTTGATGGAAGATTTGGATTTTTTTCTTCTTTTCTTCTGGAGGGCAAGCGTGATTGATTTGCGCACAATAAGACCAGAAACTTTGATTAGGAAAGTAAATAGCGCTGATTTCAATTTCGTGATGCCTTTAAAGGAGCTGTGCTCAAACACAGATGTGTTACATAACGATTGTGTAAACATTGACTCTCGTTCCGTCTTAACGTTGGGGGGAACACGTCGAACAACGCAAGCCTTGTTCTGTTAGCATAAGGTCAATTCCTGATTTCTATCAGCTCAGCGTTGCATGAAACACTTCATTGAGCTACCAATCTCGCAAATAAATTACCTCTTTAATGTCGACGTGGAGCGATTTTCTCTCTGACAACTAAACCTTTATGCTTGTGAATACGCGTATGCATGTGTGAATGAATTCCTCTGGGCTGTAAGAATAAGTGCTGGTGTGTTTGATCAGCAATCCGATGTCCAAAATACACGCACGCATTTGTTTTTCTGTGATGGTGGGGACTTTCCATGTTTTATACTAAGCTAATAATATTTGCTATACTTTAACCTAACCCCTAGGGCTCAAACAAACCTTTCAAAGCACCTCTTTCTAGATATAGGATATAAAAAAAGCTATATCAAATATGTTATGTATTATATTATATTAAAAAATAATAGTACACCTGAATTCTATTATATTGAAATTTAATAGCACACCTAAATCGGATAATATTAAAAATGAATAGCGCACCTCACCTCAATAAGCCACATAACTCGAGGAAACATTCGCGTTCAAGTTAAATTTATGTTAGGAGTTTGATTAAGGCCTAAATATGAGCAACAGTAAATCTTGGCACCAATAAAACCTTTTCCAGAAGTTCACATTTTCAGTTTTAACGTAGTTTTAGGGATTTGTGTGTGCGTGTGTGTCTTTTTGTGGGAAAGCCACTGGGGTTTAATTATAATCAGAGACTGTTTCTAATCCGAAAGGTTTACGTGTCAGATTTTAAGGCAGTAGAGATGAGATAGTTCTGCTAGTTCAGGGCTCTCTGAGTATCAGACTCTCTGGGTAATGGTTTAAACGTGTGGCTCGGTTGGAGATCACATCAGAGGGTGTGTGTGTGTGTGTGTGTGTGTGAAGAGGTATGTGTTTAAACAAATCTGTGTCTCCTCAAGGTGTCCTTTAAACACCCCTAGTTCTCTCTTTAGCTGAAAAACATACTATTTCATCATACAACACAGTCAACATGTACTAGCCTCTGAGATCCGCTCTGTGAGAGAACGATCTAGAAGACAGATGCATGTACAGTCTTCATATGACTTAAAACAGATGTATACATCTATAACACGCTGTTAAAGTTTGTTTTAATGAGCAGGCGTTTTGCGTGCGTATGGATTTTCAGACTGTCTCACGATCACCTCACCAACACGTCTCCAGGCAGATAAGGAGCAGTATTTGTCAGGAGATGGTGGAAATAAAGAGAGTCAGAAATGACTGTTTTAATGATCTAAACGCAGAGTCTAAAGCGCGGCACAGGTGCACTCAGGGAGTGTCCAAATCCACTTTCGCTATTTTAAAGACAGGAAAATGGTTTGCGGGCACACAGTCCTTATTCTCTTATTGTCTATTCTCTTCTTTTTGAGAATCAGAGTCTCATCCCATATTCCCCATTAAGAGCGAATTGCGCTCACGCCAATCACGCTCTTTAAATAAAAAATACTGTGCCATTGACTTTAGTCTTTAGAACAGGTTTGAGTTGGTCTATGGCGCAGTATATTTTCAGTTCCTTAAAATGGCAACGCGCCACCAATGTGCCTGTACACACCTCTTTTTTAGACCAGAACGCCAATGGGCACATAAATGGGCACAAATGCATTTGCTAGTCGAACGAATGCGAAAAATGAGAACCGAATCGGACTGAAACTAGCAAACACACTGATAGGGCCCAATGTGTTTAAATAAAGCTATCACCTGGGCTGTTTTGATATATGAGTCTGAGAATCATAATTGTATTTAATATTTTCTGCCATGAAATATAAAACTAGATATAAACTCTAACTAAAAGTCTCAATTACTTTATTTGAAAAAAAAGAAAAACATAATATATAATGTCAATTTTAAATAAATAAATAGTCATCTTCATATTGGAGGAGCTAAGCTAACTTACACGCACTTGAATCTATTGTAAATGGAATCTAAATGTATTTTCTCCTACAGAATTTGAGTCACCAATTGAGATTGGGTTACTTGCCACTGTTGCGTCTGTCTTGCTTATTTGGAGACACTTAATTTCCAGCAATTGTCGTTGATTTGACTGCACAGAGACTATTTAAACTGAACGGGGCTGGACAATGATGTCTCTGAATTCAATAATGCAAAGCAAAAGTAAAAGTTTAAGTAACTGAGTGTTTAATCTTGTCATTATACATTACATTACATGACTCTGTTCTCCAATTTAATACTGTTAAGTGGTTTGACACAATCTCTATGGTTAAAAGCGGTATATATATTCAGGTGACTTCACTTGAGACGAAAACATTTGTATTGAAGCCAGTCTCTGAAAATGTAACATAAATGCTCATTAGGAAAAGCATTCTTATTAGGATGCTGCTAGCGAAGCTGAGTAGATTTTAAAGCTCTTGTCCTCTGTAGGTTTCTGGTGTGGATTAGTGTGAAGGATGTTTCCTGCTCATGGGAGAGACTATAAATCAGCCTAATTCTGAAGAGACATTCAAAGCTCCCACAGGTCCTGTTACCCTTTACCGATCTCTACTGTGCCTTCACTATATATTGAACACACACATATGGGTGACCTCTGGTGTTGCCTGACCTGTAGGGGTCACATGTCGTGTTATAGGCCTAACTGTAGCCACTGCTGCTGAGACACTCGTATGTTTCACATTATGAGGATGGATTACAAGGATCAGCTGCAGGAAAGCCTTCAGGAATGAAGCAGGAACCACAAAAAAACACTCTGGAACTTCAGCATTCAGTAATTACTGTGACAGAGTTCTTTCTGGACATTTTTGGGTGTCTTTTTGTTTACAAAACCAAAAAGATTGTTTGGCCTTCTGAAATATCTATCTATCCATCTATCTATCTATCTATCTATCTATCTATCTATCTATCTATCTATCTATCTATCTATCTATCTATCTATCTATCTATCTATCTATCTATCTATCTATCTATCTATCTATCTATCTATCATCTGCCTGCCTGCTTCTCTCTCTCTCTCTCTCTCTCTCTCTCTCTCTCTCTCTCTCTCTCTCTCTCTCTCTCTCTCTCTCTTTCTCTCTCTTTCTGTTCCAAAATCAAATGAGCTTTTCACTATTTTTATGTCTCATGGGCACCTTCAAGATGTTTGGGTGGTTGCAGAGACAGCAAAATTATTATAATTTTGACCAAATTTTAAAGCATTACTCATCTCCTTTAGGATTGCGACAAAAATTCACATCTAAATTTACTACTGAGATTATGGACTTACTTTGTGGAAAAACCTAAATATATTCAGTCCTAAAGAAAAATGAATTATATCTAAAATCGCATAACTTTTAGTGTTTTTGTTTTGAAAATACTGTATTTTTTACTTTTATAAATAAAAAAAACCCATTAAAATACTTTTCAAATATATACACTCCTCAGTATAACCATGTTGGGAAACAAGTGAAACCTTCTAGCAAGGTTACCGAGAATCAAATCATTGGCTGAGAGCTGAGAAAAGGTTCTGTTCCTGTAAATTTTTTGGCCGTTGCATCATGTCTCCCTATTTTATCAATGTCTTCCTGCATTAGCATAAAGTTAAAAGTAGTTTAGCTTTGCTCACTAGAGGCTGAAACAGAGCGACAGTGTTCTCAATGTTCTCAAATCAGAAGATCTAAGCCTACAGGACAGATCAGTCTTATCAAATGTGGATCGTCTCTGATGAAGCACATCAAACCTCAGCACACACTCTCACCTCACCGCTCGAGCTTTTCAATCTGATAGCAGAAATATCACCCAGATTGGGGATTATTGTTTGGCTTGACGACAGAAATTGACTCGGAGGCAGCTGGGTTCTTTTTTTGAACACACTTTGAGTTCAACTATAGACTCTTTGTTTATCAGACTTTGTGCCTTTCATTCTTTCATCTGTTCTTTGTTGTTCCTCGGTGGCTTGTGACCAAAGACGCATTTTTTACCACCGCAACGGCGCTTCATTTTTAACATGCCATCAACTGGGCGTTCCTCGACCCGTTCAAAAGCATTTCTCAGGAGGTGAAAACATCTCGCTCAGTAAACAATTTGCTAGCAAACAACACAAGGAACCAATTTGCAAACCTCTATTTAACACTATTAAAGTTTGTGTCGTGGATTCTAGTACATGCTGTGACACTCAGTCACAACTTTCACATCTGATCAGTGTTTTCTAAGTTCACATGCTCTTATAGGAGCTGTTGTGTGTCTATATATGAACGCATTCTGTCAGACCGATACTGGCTTTATCAAAAATCGCTGTGCTGTTAAAGAAACATACTACCACTTCCAATGCTAAGGTATTTGATTTCAAAGGAACCCGTCTTGAAATGTCAGATGTACAAGTATACCACCAATCTCTCTCTGACCGAATCTTTCACTCATGTGATCCCCACTAAACTAACTCTATCTCATGATTTCAAGATGTTGAACAACAGTGTCATGAATCAGGAGTGAGAACTGCCACATAATTCTAATTTCATATAGTGTATGTTTGATTGACGACTTTTTATATGCTCAAATGTTTCACGACTGTAAACAATTTCATATCATGCTTTTAATGCACTAATTCAAACCTTGTGCTTGGGTTAGTCATGCGGTGCGATCACAAAAGGCACTAATGAAGAAAAACAGACAACGTTTTTTATATAAATTTCACACATATTTTCTCAACTCCCTTTAATGCTAGTCAAGGACTCTTGCATCCCAAACAAGCCATAATGTATCATTTTTTTGCAATCTCTCTACAATATTAAAACTCCTATATAGGCTGTTTTTGCTAGTGTACCGTTTCGTGCTATATGCAGATGACCCTGGTTATGATTGGCTAGCCTTGGCAAATGGGCGTGGTTCATTCAAAAGGTTGCTGAATATCGGTGTTTGATAAAAATGTAATTAATAAATAAAGCGGTAGTACAATTAAACAATAAAATTTGTTTAATTTTTAGACCTAAAAAGAAGTTAGTAGCCATGCATTGTACATGCATACGATTTTGACTTGATGGAGTATAAAAGACTTGATTGTAAGAGAAGGAAAAGAATGTGTGAGATATATGTTATGAAAGACGTAAAACGAGCACTTCTAGGAAATTGTTTGCATGATTATGTAAAAATATTTGACCATAGAATGATTGACTAATCAGAATCAAATGTTCATGTGATAAGAGCAGGGCGGTGTCGTCTTCGAGACGTAAATTGTATCAAGTTCCACTTAGTTTGGATTAGACAGCCTTCTTAAGCTCTGCAACGAATCGCTGTTCGTGTGGCCAGTGCTTCCTGCTGCCATTCTAGAGCCATCAGTCAGACTTAATGACAGGCAGAGATGGAGAGTGTGTGTGTGTGACCGCAGGACAAGTGTGTCGAACCCCACCTATCGCAGCCAGCTACTGCACAACCCACACACACACACACACACTGTAACTCCGTGTTCTTCACACCAAACTGCCACTGAACACCACAAACATCAAGACGCCCTCTAAATGTCAATAACCAGAGCGCTCATCCATGCGAAACACTAAAAGTGTTTGGATGTAAAGTGTAAAGTGTGTGTTTATGTACTGTATTTTTGCTTCAAATGGTTCCCAGAATCGGCTAAAACTCCCTTGAAGAACGTAAAATACAAGTAAACCAACATTTAATTCAATTATTATTTATCAGTAATAATAGTAACACCAAAAACTACAATTATTATTATTATTATTATTATTAATAATAATAATAAAGCAAATTTTGGTCGTTATTGTATTTATAAATAAACTTTTAATAATATTTAAATAATAAGGTTAATTTAATAATACATTTAACATTTAATTTTAAATATTCTAAGTATAAATAAGGCCAAAAAAACGTAACAAATAATTATTAACAAACATAAAGATTTGAATATTCGAATTAAATTAATGTTAAATTCTAATATTTAATTATTTAATGTTATTACCTATTCCAAAATATAATTAAGGTCTCACCTCATAATAATAATGATTTTATAAATAAAAATTTTATAAATAAAAATATATTACATTTAATAATATTTAATTTTATCATAATATTTAATATTATAAATAATATTTATTTATTGGAATAGTAATCTTGCTATTTATGAAGTCAATAATATTAAGACTTTATAATAATATTATATTATAAAATATTATTCAATAAAATTAAAAGTGATCATTCATTATAGGAATTTAGTAAACGTGTATGTGTAAATCGTACTCCTTTTGTGCCTGAAGAGTTCGATGTTTATAGAGCGCTAATGCAAAGCCTGTAATCTCACACAAACATGCTCTTTCAGTGAAGCAATTACTCAGAGTTCCCTCACCTAGTTGCACATGTGCCGTATGTGTGTCTATGAATCACAGCGGGTCCGTAACACCTTGTCAACGTTGCTCGTTTCCGCTGATTAACTCAACTGAGTCATTATGGTTTTGCTGGCGGAGAGGTAGACGGGAAGGGATAGGATTTTCTCCCTGCCGCCACACAGACAGATCCACCACTGCCTTGAGTACTGCTGTGGCAGTCCTTGAAGTGGTTTTGTGCTCATGAGAGGGAGAGTTGCTTTTTTTAACGTTTATGAGGCACCCGACGAATCCAACTCAGACAGGAGGGGCCGACGGGAGGGGAGAGGGCGGATGGGGGCCCGGGTGGAAAAGGAAAACTGAGCAAATAAAGTAAATAGTCTTAACAAAAGTCATTTTTCTGTTGTAAGAAAGAGTCTTTGTGCTGAAACCCCACCGACTTGATGCTGCACTGCATCATGGAAAACTAAGAGGGGAGGAAAAAATACAGTTTTTGAATAAAAAACGACCAAAAAAGGAGACGTGTTTCGCAAGCTGTTTGAATAACGGTTTCTTCCAGAAGCTCCCTGAACGTGATGCCAAATGGTTTGGCTGTTGGTCGAGGGCGTTGTCCTTCTTACCTCGCTCTGCCAATGACAACAAAACAGCTCTACAAAAGCCTTCACAAGGCCTTCAGTTCGAAAAAAACATTTCCTTTCATTCCAGACTGACGCATCAGGCCCATCCATCAAACGTTAATACATCTAATAAAAAATGCTTTGAGAACAAATTGTACGTAGAGTCCACAGGACAACATGATATTTGCAGCTTGGTGCACACTGAAAAATCATGTCAAAGTAATCATAGCTTCTGAACTACTGAAAATGTACAGATTTACTCAATAAAAATGATTACAGTTTCAATAAAAAAAAAATCTACAGGATTTGATTTTATCTATCAGGTAGCTCATTGGATTTTAAAACGGGTGAAAGCTGAAATTAAGATAAAAGAACGTGAAGGCAAATAACGGGCAATAAACCATTTACAATGAGTCCAGACATATGTAAGAAAGTAAATTTTTGATTTAAAGAACAGATATTAAAATCCATGTAAATCAACTTAAATATTCTAATATATGGATGTTATGTTGATGTACCTTTAAGGTTAAATGTTTTGGCAAAGTAAAGACCAATTAGAAGCTCAAAGCAGAAGTGTATACACCATCTTCAAGCATAAATGTGTATATTTTTATTAGTATTATGCATTTCTTAAAACATTTGGACAACGTGAAATCTCAGTATTCCGGATTTAAATAGTTGTATCTCTGTCAAATACTGTCCAATCCTAACAAACCATACATCAATGGGAAGCATGCAGATGATTTATAATTATCAATTTCGAAAAAATGACCCTTATGACTGGTTTTGTGGTCCAGGGTCACATATCATAATTTTCCACTACACTTCTGTTAAAGGTTTTAAAATATTTCCTTTGTATTTTACAGTCTAGAAATACAGTCACTGTAAAATCCAGATACCGTCAGGAATTCTGATCCGTTTACACAGTCGCAGATGTTCGATAATGCCTGAATCAGCCGTTCCAGCATCGCTTAATTTCACATCCGTTAAACAGAGTAAAGTTCAGCTTTGTCCTTGACTTTTCATAATAGGATTCATGCAGTTGTGTTCATCCATCATTCTCACATTTTCCACGACTTTTGAAAGCGTTTCATAGCCAGACAGACTGCCAAGTTGAACTGGCGCTGTTTCGGAAACCTCTGTTTGTTCTGTGCAATGTCCTGAAGTTGCATTCCTCCGACGTTACTAGTTCTACTGAGACGACACATGGAAAACTATTTACGATATTCACACTTTCGTACCAAAGAGGCTTACAAGAGAGTGAGCATTGTGCTAGCGGCACGTAGAGACGAACAGAAGTCAAATTCACGGTTTTCCTACAATAGCAGCTGTTCATGCATCCATCAAAATGCAGTTCTCCCCAAAGGCCACTTCAGGCCTTGCTTATTGGCGTGCATGCGGGATGGAAAATGGAATGATAATTAGATCTTTTCATTGTTTTTGAAGAACGCAGCTTGGCTCTTTCGCTTGCAGATGAAGTGTTTTGAAGGAGCTGCTTGGAATTCTCCCAGCAGAATCGCCCTTCGATTCCCTGACCTTCCCCAGAAGCTTCCAGACCTGACCAACATTCAGAGCTCCTCTGACTTCATTACGAGAGTTTATCGATTTAAACTCATGGCTGTTTACTGTCTGTTATGCAAACGGACTGTAGAGTAGCTGTTTGATTCCTCTCTGGCGGTCTGTCTCACTTTGGGAGACCTTTGACTGGACTTTAACGTGTCCGGGTGGATTCTAATTGAGAACAGGTCAAACATTTACTTTAAATTCAGCTCTGAGGGTCCAATTTTAATGAGTAATGACAGATAACATTCTGCTTTTTATAATTGCTCTGAAGAACCTCATATATAATAGATAACATGCTCTGTGGGGAATCGTTGAGATTCCAATGCATTCCTGTGTTTATGTCGAGGACGAGGTCAAAATTCTGTGGAATTCATAGACTGAACATGCAGCTGTAATGGCCTGGATTTAATTCACCATTAACAGCAATTAAAATGATCCATATGGATTCTTAGCATGCAAACACCCCGAGAACACCCAGTTTGTGTCTGTGAGAGGGCTGGAGCATTTGGTTAATAAATTCTCATCGTTAGAGACCCCCAAACAGGAGGTTCATTTACGTCCACAGAGTGGCTAATGGCTAATTGCCCTGCTAATGTTTCCCCAAGAGGCTAGTGAAGTATTAGAGAACTTATTACCCCCCACGCACACACTTACCATACACACATTCCAGTCCACACTGTCCTCACACTCCATACATACACAATACACAGTAGCAGCAGTAGCTGTTTTTCCAAGAGTCAGTGTAGAGTTGTGTTATCAACTGTGTTTCATAAATTATTAGTTGCATTATATATCACGTTGTACAGCATGTTGCACCACAGTGTTGTATCATAGAAATCATTGCACTGTGGAGTTGTTATACTGTAAAATGTGTTGTGGTATAGAGTAGCTTTATAGAACACTACATTGTAGGTAATGTATAGTGTATTGTGAGACAGAATTTAATTGTAGAGCATCATGTATAGACCACTATAGTGTTGCATTATAGAGTGTGTTGTGGTATAGAGTTGCTTTATAGACCCTTTAGCATCGCAGAGCTGCATTATGAAGCACTGCAGTATAGAGTTACTTCATAGAGTGCGATAGAGTTGCATAGATCTCATTGCTGTACATTTGCTTTATACTCCCTGTCGCACTACAGAATGACATGATATTAACTTGTTACAAAGCATGGTGCCCCATAGAGTTGCGACAATCTTAATACCTTAAGATTAAACACCTTAATACCTTATCTCAAGTAAATGTATTTCTTTTTTTAAGAAGCTTTACATATTTAATTGGAAAGCAAGTTAAAAAGGCTAGTTAAAAAGTAATTACGAAGTGCATAGACTGTGTTGCTATGTTGAAGATGAAGTTGTGCTCTAGAGGTCTGTGACTGACAGTTTTCACCATTCCCGACACTCGGCTCATATAATTCCTTTCCTTCAACTTATTTTAAGCTCACAGAATCCTGCGATGACGGAATAACTGTGTCCCTGTGACTCACAGTAACGACCTGCTACCCCACCCAGTCTGCTAACAGCAGCCTCTGAGGCAGCACATGCCCCGTTTGAGAGCGGGTTATATTTATCCCCTCTGCTGCAGAAAGGCCCGTCCCAGCGCTCCTCTCTGTCTCCAGAGAGCGCCTTACTAAAGAGACGTTTGCAAATTACCCAGAACGCCTCTGGCTGGATGGAGGTTTAATGCAGGACAGAAGTCAGAGCTGACACGCAGGCATGCTAACGGCTACGTGAGGATCTCAGTGGAAAGTTCTAGCGTTAGTTCTATAGCTTCTTCCTTCTCAAACTCTTGCCAAACCAGAGAGCGCCGTAGCCATGGAAGACTGGAAGATCACTCGCGAGTTGTTTACAAAAGACAAAGTTCACAAATGAAATTCAGTTCCAAAAGACACTAGTTTTCAGAAATGATTTCAACGATACACTTTAGCTTTCTCAAGTGATAATTCATTTCAATAGACATGTAGTTGCAAATTAATGAGAATTAGTTGACATGTATTTACAAAGTTGCTTAGTTAGTATAATGTCTAAAGTGGACCTTTTAAAATAAATGGTAAGCCATTTGCTACTGGATTTACTACGGTACCATATTCAAACACAACTGTAAGATTGGCTGTTTTTAGAAACATGGACATTTTTGAATGGACCTACAGTATACATCATGGTATTAATAAAGAAGCGTCTAAAGAAGCACAGTTCTCCTGTTGCATCAGACTGCAAAACCCTTTTTAGAGCCTTTATTTTTAGTGCCATCATGGGATTTCTCAGATTGAGAAACAGGAGTTTATTTATATCTTACGCCATATGCCATAAACGTTGTCTTGTGTCGATCACCACTATAAATGCTTCTTATTTCATGAATTTTGTGAAGTACAGATGTCTTTTCATCCATCTGTTCTTGCATGGACGCATCCCAGCCGTTGGACAGTTGTGCCCCTCTCGAGTGCGAGAGATACAGCACTGTAAATGATCTTGTCAAGACAGATAGTGGCTGCTGGCCTAGTTTCCTGATCAGCAGACTGGAAAGCTTTGTCTCTGAGGAAACTGTGTGATGTTGTGGTGTTCCTTGTGCTGTCTCATGAAGATGACTCATGCAAAACCTCCCCTCAGGGACTCCACTGGGCCAACTCAATCTAATCACCAAGTATTCACTCAACGGGGTTTAAACTTTCACTAGTAACCCACAAAACTCTCATTCGTTAGTGTGCCTCAAACATTCCAGATGTTCTTTCATAAGCCGCCCAAATAGAACAGAATCGAATCATTTTCAAAATCAAAATCTTATTGTTTCGTAACAGCTGTGAAGTTTGATTAACTTGGTTACAAATAGGCAAACACATCAAGATAGAAAAATCGCAAAGAATATGTCTTAACTTTATATTAAGCAGTATTCAGTTCAGTTCTCCAAAACATTACTGAGAACATTTGCTGAGATCTCTATATTAACAGAAAAAAATGTATTTCTGATGTAACTAAAATGAACAGCAAGTAAACACAGCTGGACGTCTAATCAAGGACATGGTGTAAAACTGTTTTTTAAACATTTTTTACAGCTTTGGAAGCCTTAAAATACTAAAACTAAAATGAAAATAAATGGAAACTATAAATATCAGAAAATAAAAAAACAATTATTAGCTAAACTAAACTAAACTAAACAATGTAAAAGTAAAAAAATGTGTAAAAATTCACATATTTTTTACATAGTTTGGACTGTGGAGGCGTCATTATTGTGACATAAAATGGTTGCAATCAGTGAGTTAGACAACTCAGAGTACACAACTCGGAAAATTAAATACTGATATGATGACCACAGCAAATGAAGATGCTTACAGGACATGATGGATATAAGCATAAGCTTAAACCAAATGCTGTACCATAATTTTTTCACCACTAAATGCCCTGGATGTAGAGGAAAATCCAAGATAAGAAACCATTTGATGTCATTGACGCATAATGCAATGTCACCCCCCCCCATAGTCCAAAAGCGGTTGTGGATTTTTTAAATAACATACATCTATAAAATACCTGTTTCTATAAAATATTTCAGTAAGAGACATCATTTATGTTATGTTAAGCCATAAATGTCTTAACACCAGGGGATACCTTTAAAATATATAATATTGAATAAATTAAAGTGTGCATTCAAATGGCAGATCTCTTCAAATTTGACTGATCAAACTATCTACATTTATTTTACATCTCTGTTGTCTGGTAAAGTAAACTATCGTTCCATTGGTGTCTCTTAAGACATTTTAGAAGAAACATCTAGATTGCGTTTGAAGTTTAATATTTAGGGTCATCGGTTTGTTCAAATCCCTAAGTGCATACGCTGTATATAGCACAACCATTTATTCAGGGTTAATTCTCAATTTCCGAAAAGCGCATAAAAGCCTTACATGCCACACTGTGGCATCCCGCTTGGGTGTAGGTATGTTTAGGTCTGTTTATGAAGCAGTAGCCGAGTGATGATCTCGAAGATAAATTTAACCTGATCTATTGTGACAGTGATTTGGCCAAGAGCCACTGCGGAGACGACTGCCCAGACCATGGTGTATATAAACCCTCAAACCTTCTGCGCTTCCGTAGTGCCACATGAGATTCCACTGGATGAATATGAAATGACAGGAATATGGAGTATGGAGTTTATCTCTTCCCTACGGTCTGGTATTGTCGGGGTTGTGCGTATGTGTGTGTGTGTGTGTGTACGGTGTTTCATACTGACAGATCATTTATTGAGGAGGACAGTGAGAAGGGAAAGTCTCAAGCATCAGGGTTTGAAAACTTTCTGCATTGATTCCTGTGTGGGCGGCAGGTTTCCATGGGGACTGCAGACGGGAATGATGTAGACCCTACCTCAACTACCGGAGTGGAGTTAGTCTCGCATAGCTAGATGTATATCAGCATAAAGTCTAGCTGAATTGCAGCTTATCCAAGGCAGGAAGAGGTAGGGATGGGTAAAAATGTAGATAATTGTAGATTATTTGCAATCTAGTCCATGCAAAACTTCAATTAATCTTATTTCATTTGAGTTGTAAAAGGGATAGAATAAACTGATTGTGTAGAGCAAAATGATAGCAAGAAGTGGTGTTCAAATCAGTTGTACTTACAGGTACGCAACGCGACCAGTATATTGGATCCACAAACAATTCTTGTAAACCGATTCTTTTTAGCTAATCAAACACATACTGCATGAACAGTGTAGTCCAACTCATAACCAAATGATTCCTAGGATAAGGTTACGAGACTTATTGGGGAAGTGGCATGTCTGGTGACTTTATCCTATGAATCAAGCACGTACAGTACTACCAGTGTAGATTAAGTTATGAACAGATAGATCCTACAGTATGAACTGGTTCTTTTTAAGTAAATCAAACTCAAATCCCAGGATCAGTGTAGTTCGATTTATAAAGAAATGATTCTTAGTAACTGGAATCAAGCATATGCTGCATGACTAGTGTAGTTCAATCTATGAACAAAAGACTCTTATGATCTGGTTCTATTTAATGACTCAATCACATACCGTGCAACCATTGTAGTGCAGTTTATGAACAAATGATTTGTCTGAACCGGTTCATGTAATGAGTCAAAAACATACTGCATGACTAGTTTCAATCAGTCTGAAACACCAACACCAACCTGCATATCTTATTGGTGCTGTCAAAAGATTAATCGTGATTAATCGCATTCCAATTTTTTACATTTATTTTTTATTTTATATAATATTTGAGTATGTACTGTGGTTGTATATATAAGTACAAACTATGTATAAACTATGTTTATATATTAAATATTTTTATATAATATAAAATATAATAAAATTCTTGTGTGTGTGTGTATATATATATATATATATATATATATATATATATATATATATATATATATATAAAATAAACATTACATATACATATACTATGTTAACAAAAAAGTTTATTTTGGATGTAGTTAATCGCGATTAATCATTTGACTGGCAAAACATTTATAAAACTTTAGAACAGAAATAAATGCAAATAAATCTGAATCAAAACGTGGAGTGAAATCAGGAAATCTGTATGATTTTGGCAACAAATCATTGTCTAAATCTAGTAGCATGAGATGGATGGACAGATTTATTCCCTTTTTTCAGGTATGGCCCATTACGTCCACATATAATCTTGAAACATTCGTCCCATTATCCGATCACAAACAGCAGACCGCTGAGAGATCAGCAAAGATAAATGTTTGCCTTCTGTTTCTGAGACTCCCCTTGTTGCACCAAAACGCCGGCTCTCTCTGAGACCGGCGAACTAATCTCATCAATTTACAAATGCAAATATTATGTTTATTAATCTAATGTGCAGAGCTGTACAAACATTTATTACCCTGCCAACTACTCGGACTCAAACATATGCACTGCTGCAAACACAACACATATCCACACTCCTTGTATAGCCTGAAATGCTTACCAGCTCACAGGCCTGTTTGTGTAGCATGTTGCCATGGCGACAGACATCAGCTCGGAGGCTTCGTAGTCCACCGATGTTACCGGTACTCTGCTTACAGAGTCAATAATATCTGATTCACTGTGATTCAGTCTCCCATGCCTTATGATTCATATTAAAGTGTAATTGAATTCTCTTAATGCAAGCTATTGAAATAAAGCTATTCTACATGCAAGCTCTCTCTGGTAATGTATGCCAGACTTCTCTGATCAGTTTAGTCCACTTAAACTCACATTCAGATTTGCCTCCATCCAATCAACAATCAGTAGATACTCCACCCTTTCTTTTTAGATAATCGATTTTTACTTGAATGCATGCCACAATAGAGAAGAAAAGATTTGTTGCTATTTTTATTTATTCGTTATTTTTATTTAGCAGCTTGACTGAAAATATAATCGTTGGTTCCAAACAGGTTTCCCAAACTGTCCTACCACCTACCAATCAAACAGGAAGTCCCGCCCCATACTCTTTGTCAACCTATGAAACGCTGAATCTTTACTAATGCTCTAATCTATCAATACATAGTTTATAGTGATGTCAAACGATTAATCTTGATTAACTGTACAAACTTATATACAAACTATATATATATATATATATATATATATATATATATATATATATATATATATATATATATATATATATATACACCAGGTGTGTCTCAGTACAGGTCATAAACCTTGCCCTCTCCATGTAAACGAATAGGACTTGAGTTAAAAAAAAAAAAAAAAAATTAATTACAGTTCCAATACAGTTTTCTGAAATATGGTTTTAGTCATTAATGGTTGTTGTTTTTACACTGATTGACAGCACTAATAATGAGTAAAAAAAATAATGGTAAAATGTATCAAATATTATACGTTCAGCTTTTGAGGAATGTTTATTTGTGGATCCTTGTATTGCATGTTTATACAATAAAGCCAACAGTTGATCATTTTACAACATAATCGGAGAGGAACATTCAGTGAATTTTATGAAGATGAATTTCATCTCACTTTTTGCTCATATAAATATTAAAATCTGCACCAAATTGCATATTTGTGCTCGGTTTGGCCTCTGAATAATTTATTGTCATAATATTATACTATATGAGGCAAAAAAGCCTGATGCATCAAATATTACACTCAATAAAAACACATATGAAAATGTTTTATGTATTTTGTTCCATTTCAAGTAGATTCTTTTTCATATGTCAGGCTTCACAAGGTTAAATCTGACCAAATGTATTTCAGACTCAGTTTAACAGTTACACAATTTACTCTGAACATCTGCTTGTGCCACGCCCAGTCATGTCATGCCACGCCCACATTTCCCCGCCCCACCACACCCAAACCCGGCTCACAGCTTCAGTTAAGCATTGATTTATACGATTTTTCTAATTGCTCTTACTCATTTTTCCACACATGGTCCTCGTGTGGTTTTAAACGAAACAGGACGCAGATGCCAAAGCATTCTTGCTTAGTCTCAAAAACGCGCATTGTAGGTCATCGCTGGTGTTTCCGTCATGTGAGTTTGTGGCAGCTGGTGATGGAGAAACGCTTTGATCCGAAGCAGAACAACGGTCACTTCAGTGCAACTTTAACTCGCTCGCTAATTAGCCTGCTGGTCTCACAGGCGCTGCTAAAGATCTCGGAGCGGAAAAGCAGGAACATCTGTGCGTAGGGCAGCTGATCCACACCTCTGAAAGTGACTCTTTATTTCAGGACCTCTGATCTGCGCGAGCCGCTGCCAGACTGCCCAATGCATGCAAAGAGCCCTCAACGGAAGCCTGAGAAGGAGGGGTCGGCGAACTGTGGGTTTATTGTATACACCGGCAGAACAGACTCAAGCCTCACAAGTATGAATGACTTTTTCTGTGAAGCAACCTTTGCTTCAACACACGCTTTCAGATGATTGAAGCTTCTGAGCTCTTGTGTTCTTGCAGAACGTGCAATAATGCAACTTTTAAAAACTTTTGCACCTCTTTCAAATATTCAAGCACATGTAATGTTATGCTACATTGGCTTATTAATTGTAATGCACTGAGATTGAGTCTTACCTCCGTTGGCAGTCTGGAGCAGGTATAGTAGTGCCAGGAACAGGGCAGACAGGAGCGGACACAGGGCGCTCATCTTGCCACTTTAGTCCGAGTCTCAGAGTCTCTGTGGCCACTTTGGGACCTGGCGTGTGTGCTGGGTGTACTCATGGAGGGGGCGGGACGGACACGGGTGAAAATGATACCCTGAACCCCCCCAAATGGAAAGAAAAAACCAGCCCCTTACGCACAAACACACACCCCTGCCCAGCCCTGCAACGCCCCTCTGGAAAAACTACACCTCTTTTTCTGCTTTCCTACACTTCTCCAGCCCCAATTTCCATCCTCTGTGCTCTGTAAAATGATTCAGCTTTCATTCAAAGAACAGATGGTCCTCAGCTTTTCTGTAAACCTTTGAAGATTTGTAGATTGGGCTAAAAATGTGTGAAATAGTCACCTAGATATCGTTTTAGGAACTGAAATAGCATACATTCTGTTAGCATCTATTATTCCATGAAGATCCTTTTATGTCCTTGGAACCTTCGGTTCATTACACAAATGGTTCTTTATAGACTCTTAAAATGTTCTTTGCACTAAGAAAAATTTAAATTTTATGATCCTTTAGTTTCTTCTATGAATGTAGAGATTTTTTTTAGAGTTTCACTAGTAAGGAACCAACAAAAACCCCCTGGTAACCAGCAAAACAATAGCGCAACAAGGTGATATCAGCTTCTGTTTGTAGCAACTTTTATTTTGTAACTATTTCTCCTTAGAGATCTGTGATGCATTAAGGATCCCAGAAACCAATATCGGGAACTGAAGGTCTTGAAGTGTGACAAATGTCTTTTTAAATCTCAAAAGAACCTTACAGCCAATTCAAGAACTTTTGAAAAATTGGGGTTGGGTTACATATAAAACAATAAGGAATTTGGAAGTACAAATACGGAATAGTATGTTCTTACTATACTACAGCAATCTTTGTTTTATTTAGAAATCTGTTTTAGAGCGAAAAGGGTTTTTAAAAATAAAGGAAAAGTACTAGATTCTTACGAAAAACCATGTTGAATGAGTTTATAGTATTTTCCCATGTTTGTCGAGAGAAGAATATTTAACAGATGTTAGTATAAACAGTAATTAGGTAACTATTTATAGTAAGGTTTACTGGCAATAAACAGATTTGTACATTTTCTTGTAGTTGCTATAGCATTATGAGTAATAGTTATAGCATTACAGCTAGTTATAGCTAAAGCATTACGAGTAATAGTTTTTAGGACTTTAAAAGATGATGTCTAGGGTGTTCTGAGTAGTTGCAAAGGCATTTCAAGGTGTTTGCAAGGGTATTCAGGGGAACTGCAAGGATGCTTATTATAGGCCCGAGTCAATGTCGGTCTATGGGTTTTACTGCCTGTTTTATCATCCGCAGGGTAAAAATCAATTGTTTATAGAAAAAATAAGACCATTTAGCAAACACCACTAATTATCATACAGTGTAATGCTTAACAGCTGTGCAGTTCAAAGTATTTAGTCTTATCTCGGACTTGAGCTAAAAGTGAACTCTCACGCACACACATAACCCCTAATAAACACAACCCATTTGAGAATCCCCCTCCCTCCCATCACGTCTGCCTGCATGCATCTCTGATCACACAAAAAACCATGTGTGCGTCGCTGCAGTTCTTCAAAATCACCCCAAAAAAGTTCCCAGACTTTTACAAAGACTCATTGTCACAATGTATTTAAAAGGCTAAAAATAAACTATGGTTGTCGGGTGTGTGTGTGTGTGTGTGTGTGTGTGTGGTCGTGCTGCAGCAGTGTTAGATTGTTTAGTCATGACATCATCTGGAACCCCACACACTCATGTTTATATTAGTCAGCTCAGGAGCGCCATATCGCTGCTCTGCACCGCGTTTAGTTTCTGTCATATTCACAGGAGCTGCTGGTATCAAATTACCAGAGAGCTTAAAGCTCCTGTATGCAATTTTTTAATCCCACACATAAAATATTCCTACTACCTGATAGATAGCGGCCTGCAGAATATTTAGATGCTTAAGACGCGTTTAAAATGTCTGAATGTCACAGCTTTAGATAAAAAATATCAAACCTGGTGCCATTTATTTTAAAGAAATAGCATGCATTTTTAAGCACATATAATTACATTTAAGTTTTACATTATTTCATATGAAATAATAACTCCATAAAAGCTGCATTTGCTAATAGCAAGGAGAAGTCTGAAAGAAAGTAGCAAAAACAGAAAAATAAATAAAGAAAAATTAAATAAACTTTATAGTAACATATATGACCCAGGTGTCACCAAGTGTATGAAATGACGCTTTTACTGAATGTGAGACAAAAGGTGTTTCATTTAGCTATCTGGTCGTCAAGAATTAGTATATTATGTTGACAGTTACAGATATGAACTACAGATTCGGTTATTCTGCTGATTCAATTATACAATAAGCTTTTCATTTATGTATTTTTAGGATAGGACAATATTTGACTGTGATACAGCTATTTGAAAATCTGTAATCTGGGTGCAAAAAATAAATACATTTTTAAAATAGAAATTCATATTACTAATCAATAATCAGTATTTTGATATATTTATCAAAAATTTACAACATATTCGAATGATTTTCGACATAAAACACTTACAAATGTATTGTTGGCTACTGCTACAAAAATATCAATGCTATTTATGACACTCACATATGCACTAAAAAATCACCAAAAACACTTGCTGATTAAAAGACAGTGAGTCGTAAACTCCTGGAATATTTGAGCGCAGATTTTGCTTGCTTTTATATTTAATCATCTAATGGTATGAGACTCATACAATTTTAAACGTGACTCAAGTATCAAAATACTTTTTGGGTCTTCTATATGACTGAAATAGATGTTCTGGGCAATCACACGCTTCTCTCTGACAGCAGTCGTGAGCGTTAGCCAATCAGAAGACTTGTAGATGGCCTGTCAATCATTTTGTCCAGTTGCTGACAGGATTTGGACATGTAGATCTAGAAATGATGAAGGCGCTCTGATCCAGCTCTGTGGAAGTTACTATCATCACTTCCAGTACATCAGCTTAAACGAGCCATTAAATTGGAGTGTTTTTGTCTCAGTGCTTTAACAATAGTGCTCATAAATTTTTACATGCATTATCCTCTAAAATATGAGCCGGAGAGCCTTTATTACAAATTATGCTGAAGCAAAATACCACTTTTTCTTTTTCGGTCTACAAAACACATTGTTATGCAGTAACTTTGCAACTGTTGGCTAAATCTGTTTTTAGAGTATTAGCAGACTGTTGTTACGGTTAGTAGAATAAGTCGTTGTTTATTTGTATGTTTTTATTACCATACCAGCATCCATGCACGGCGAGATCAATGTATGTTAATAGAAACAAACAGTATTGAAGGTAGATGATTTCAGAGTGGCTAGCAATATAAATATAGCATTGAAAGCATAATACTGCTAAATATTATGATTATAACACCTTGTATTCTAGTTTAATGGAACAAGCTGATGACGTATGATGTCTTTGTGAAAAAGGATTGCAGAGTTATGGAAATACATATGTTGACAGGACAGCCTATACTGGGGATTTGATTGGACAAACATTTTATGGTCTTATGCATTCCTCAGAGGATACATATAAATACACTTCGGACTACAGTGGGAGTTATATTAAAAAATGTCCTGGCTCTTCTAAGCTTTATAATGACAGCGAATGCCAAGTTTTTGAAGGCCAAAAAAAACACATCCATCCATCATAAAAATACTTATTGTTTATATAGGCCCGCTGAAGTGAACTGATGCATTTGTGTAAGAAAAAATATCCTATTTTAAAAAGTTTCTAATTTAAAAAAAATCGACGACGGAGGGATGTGCGCTCCGGTGAGAAGTGACGAACAAACAAAACACCAGTCATGAATTAGTAGTGCAAAACGAGAATTTGTAAATTGTATGAGGATTGTGATATAAGCCAAGAGGAGACTAGCTTTCCTTTACTGTAAACAAAACATGGTTCTCGCAAGACTAGCATATTCTAAGTCTACGTCTTGCATCATCTGCTGAAACGCAAATCTCTCATACAATAGTTCATACAGCTAGAGTTTTTGGTTTATACATTTTTATATTTTTTATACATAAATCCATGTATGGATGGATGCACTATTCTTGGCTTGAACTAAATTACCCTGCCTTTTATTTACAGTAAACAAAAACATATACAATTTGTTATTTTAATATTAGATTAAACGGTTATTCCCCCCCTGAAATGAAACTTTTGTCATTAATTACTTACCCCATGTTGTTCCAAACCCATAAAAGTTTAGTTCGTCTTCATAACACAATTTAAGATATTCTGAGGGCTGACTCTTTGACTGCCAAGTAATAAACACGGTCAAGGTCCAGAAAAGTATGAAAGACATCGTCAGAATGCTCCAGCTGTTAGTGGTTCAACCGTAATGTCATGAAGCGACAAAAATACGAACAAAATAAAAATCAACGACTTTATTTAATGATTCGTAGCGCTATTTTAGAGAATATGCACTGGATTTTCTTTTTACTTTTTGATTTAAAAAATGTTACCTAGCGCATTTAAAGCAGCTCATTTCATCTGTACGTATTTGTGGTACTTCACCTTTCAGTAAAAACAAATGAGTACATCTGGAACGACCGATATATCTCCAGGGGGACCATCGACGTGAATGTTAGCAGATATTACTCAGACTACTCTGGCTGCTGACGTGTTGCTTATAGGTAATAGAAAATCTAAAGTGGATGATCAGAATTAAGTTTCACCAACACTTCAGTTTTCCACAAAGACAAACTTGGAATGAATTGGCGTTAGTTGGGCAGCAGGGGTAGTTTTGAGAACATTGCCCTCTTCTGGGCAGAGGCGGTTTGCAGCTTGTATTTGCGTCTGCTATTCACTTCATAACGTCGGTAAGCAAATACGGTATTTTCTATATGAGATGCTGTTTACACTTATCGAGATAGATGCGGCTTCGCACCATTTCAATCCGTCGCCTCTGGATCTTCACCCTGCCACTGTTTGGGCCTTTTGACAGGAGATTTTGGAGATCAGGACAAGCAGAGATGGTCTGTGCACTTTACACAGCTGTCTGTTCAGCCTTTGGTCAACATGAAGTGGCATTCGATGCCTCTGATCTCTCTGCGCCTGGGTCTGTCTTTATTAATGTTTATCAATGACATTTTCGAGCTCTCAGCACTGCCACGATCGAGTCAGTGTTCTGCCAGCGTTTGGCCTGCGTGTGTGTGGCTGTGTGCCACAGTGATCAGTGGATGTGCTGATGGTTTCTCATCACTGGAGTCAGATGCTCAACTAGACAAGACATACATAATCCATTTAACCTCCAGCATTAGACGCAAATGTTATTATACACTAAAAAAGTTTCCCCTCAAAAAGTTAGAATTTAGTTTGACGTGCCGTTTTCTGCTCTTTAAGGTACCCGTATGGGATTTGTCACGATTGGCTATTTTTGGTCTGATGGAGGAGTTGCATTCTGTCAATCAGCAAAAATCAATAGGAAAAACAGTGCTAAATGTTATTAAATGTGTTATACGTACCCATATAATCACGCATAGCTGGGACAGTAAAACAGATGTAGTATTGGATAGATCAAATATTGGTAATATATAATACAAATACACATGATTATATGGTTAGCTTCATTTTATTATTAGCATTTAGCATTGTTTCCCTCCCGTCTCTGACATCATACAATACTTTCTCTCTATTTACTGTGCTTATATTGTTTATAATTTTATTGCGTATATACATTTGTTTTTATATATAACAAATATTCATATAATTTATATAAAATAATTATGAAACTATATATATATATATATATATATATATATATATATATATATATATATATATATATATATATATATATATTTAATTTGTTAACAAATCTGTATAGAATATATACACAAATGTTTAGGTATTTTATAGAATTGTAAAAATGTGAATGGAAAGTGCTATTTAAAATATTTTTATAACTCTAACTCTTATAACAATAACCCTCATATATAAAGACAGATATGCATGTTATTTTGGATATTCACCATATAAAATTCCCTATATTAAGGAATTTTAAGAATTGTTTAAAACCAGGTGAAAAACACTCGGCTAAATAATCATTTTTTTATACGCTCATATCTCTGGGGAAAGCATATATGGAGATGTTTTGGGCGTGTGTTATGCTAATTATTTCACAGGCCCGCCCTCAATTGAAATAATCTGACTTCTTCAATGTTTGACCAAATTTATGCTGCGAATGGAGCAAAGCTTTTATGCACGCGCAGGTATGCAAATGACAGTGTGCAATAGTTTCCTTCCAAGATATGACCCTTTCAAACAGAGAGACACACACACACACACACACACACGAGTTAGTGTTGAACACACCGCAGCCGCTCTGTGATTTCGGCATTTTAACCTGAGTGAGAGTCGCTGGGGAATAGATGACAGGCTTCCACTCCTCCCTCTCTCTTAGAGGATGAAAAAGAGCTAGACAAAGAAAAGTCAATAATTACAGCGTGATGCCCCTCTAGACACAAACAAAAAACACATTCAGAAGAACAGGAGACCTTTCAATTCTCTCTGCCTGGATTTGTATTCATGATGATTTCTCTCTCCCCCATCACCGAGCTCCTCCTGGGTCTGAGTAAATTCTCCTGTTCTCTCATGCTGAGAGCAGAAAAAAAGATCGAGAGAGAGAGAGGGAAAGCAGTGTTTTAGGGATGTTTTCCAAAAGAACTCATCAAAAATCTCCAGGAGTAAAACGAAGCCCAGCAGGAAGGAGAGCAGGAAACCCTCAGAGACGCAAACCTCTCTCCTTCCCGCTTTAAAACACACTCTGACTGGTTAAAAAAAAGCCCCCGGTGTGTGTTTTCTGTTTTAGACTCGACATCCAGCCGACACGCGTGTGAACTACAGTCAGATGTCTGTTTGGCGTTGATCAGTCTGAACATCTGGAGAGAGCCGTCCATTAGCCTTCATCTGTTAGCTGTCACCTCAGCTGTGAACTAATCATTCTGGAAACACATTAAACAACGCAACAGTAGAACATGTGCGATCCCAAAACTCCTGAGAAATAGGTTTTCGTTTATATAACATATGCACGTATGCTGCGTTTATTTATTATGTACAGTCATGTGAAAAAGTTAGGACGCCCTGTTGAATTCCCAGATTTTCCTTATCAGGACATAAAAAAAACAAAAACAAATGAGCAACAATATATGACATATTAAACTGTGTCGTTGTTTATTTAACAAAAACAAGCCATGTGTGACTAAATTAGGACACCCTTATTGTCAATGGGAATGAAGTTGCGTTCAGTCTCTGCTAATCAGTTATCTTACAAAAATCAAGTTTATTCATGCTATTAGTTCACCTCTTTTAAACCAAAAATAGCAAAGCATACTTTTAGTCTGCTTTTTATGTACTTCTCAGAAATGGGCTTTATGCAATTCTCAGAGATGTATTTAAAAAGGCATTTAAGTATACTTGAGCTATACTTGTGCTCCTAGAAGGTGGTAGGGGATGCTAGTACACATCTTCTGTACAGGATTTCCAAAAAACACACAACTGAAGAAGAAACCTAACATCATCAAACACAAAACATCAAAAATGAAGAGATAATAATGGCTGTCAAACTTTGGGCAGTTGATTGACTTAATCTAGACTACATTTTATGATGTAAATTCACTAAAAAGAAAAGTGTACTTGCATTATAAAACGACCAAAGTAATAGTTTACCAAGGCTATACGAGTGTAGTAACAAGTACCTACAAGTATAATATTAATAAACTTTTATATACTAGAAAGTTGGCCAATTTTATACTTGCTATTTGTACTCTTACTACATAAGCTAAAAATTATACTTGAACTTTACTTAAGTATACAGTTTGCTGGTCTGGAGCCTTGAGCAGTGTGTTAAAACAAAGCCAAGTATCATATAACGCTCAGAGAAACGGCAGACAACCCAAGAACTACGCTGACGATACAGTTCATGACAAATTACGGGACAAGCTTGGCCAAGAACGGGTGATTCAACAGGACAGTGATCCCAAGCACATTGGCAAATCTTCAACAGAACGGCTGAAGAGAAAAGAATCAAGGTTGTGCAATAGTCCAGTTATAGTCCAGGTCTGTGTTAACAAATGCCCTCAAACCCCAATAAACTGAAGAAAGGTTGTAAAGAAGAGTGGGCCAAAATTCTTACACAATGATGTGGAGACTGATGTATTCATATGAATACTTCAGGTAATTGCTGCTAAAAGTATATCTACAAGCAACTGAACCATAGGTTGCCCTAACTTTAATCACACATGGCTTTTCCATCTTGTCTTTGTTTTTATTAATCAAGTAATGACACTGTCATGTGACATTGTTTATGTGTGGCTTTATTTAAAAATAACTTTCTAAGGACCGGATATTTTTTTTTTTTTTTCCAGAAAACCATGGAATTCAACAGGGTGTCCTAACTTTTTCACATGACTGTATATATAAATACACACAGACACACACAAGCATGCATGTATTTACCAAAAACGTTATTTAAATATATCTAATAAATAAATATATGATGTCATTTATGAATACTTTTAAGAGAAATACTTTTAATATAATTGGATGTATAATAAATATTTTAATAAATATGTAAAATATTATAATTTCATTATATAACATAATGTTTCAATTAAAAACCATAATTTAATTTTATTATATTTTAATGATTAAAAACTGACAAATAGGTTAGGGGTTAAAAGCACAGTGTCAATTAATCAAAATAGTCCCGATTACAATTGCGTTTAATTAGTTGTTTTGTGACTGCTCTGTGATCATTAGATGGAGATATTATGTTCTAAATAAGCCTGATGAGATTGTTTTTGTTGCAAAAAGATATATATTGTTACAAAGACCTACATAAAAAAAATTGACATGATACATTCTAATATTTGATAGATAAATAAATAAATAGATGTATCTCTGGATAATGAACTCTTGTGCACATCGTTATTGAATGAATCTGTGCGACAAACCTGCTATTTCTACGATTAAAAACAAAACTATATATCAAACAGTTGTCCGTCATATACGCTAGACAAGGGCATTATTGTATGCCCGCGCCGTTCATACTTCGCTGAGGGCTTGATTGTTACTCTGTTCAATAGGCAGCAGCAGTGATTTGGTCTGGGGAAGTATTTCCCTCATTCATTTTCTCCACGGGCATTTCAGAAAAGGCTTCAGTAAAGAGTTCTAAGAAGCAAACCGACCGGCTCCGTCATGAATCACAGCATTTGAGTCATCCTCCATGAACTTACGAGGCACTGAATGAAGTAGAAGAAGCATTACAAGTCCAATTCAGTCTCTTTGGGTGATTGCGATTGTGCCTGTTAAATGTGTTTTTGTATTAGGACTTGATCATTTACACAATGAAAGAGAGAGAGAGCGACTGAGAGAACATAACAAGATGCCAAAACTAGCTATTATTCACTCTTATCTTAGACGAGGGTGTTGACTTTGCTAATTCTGAACACAAAATGATGTAATTGTAGCACGATTATTCTGAAGTGCCAAACGAGACCACAAGATAGAACAGAATCCAACAAATCAATGGTTATACTTACTGATGTTTTTGCAGTTGATTTCCCTCCGCGATGATGTCACTTCCTGGAAGATTATGTCATCAAAGAACTGGCGAAATCAACAAAAGAGCAAGCTTCAGTTAGCTTAATGTTGTACATGTACCAAGGTTTTTTTTAAATAATAAATAAAAAAAAGAATAGAGAAGCTATAGTTTATTTATTCATTTAATTTTAATTTAATGTCAGTAAATAAAAGAATAATAAAATATAATCTGTATTGGTAAATATATATTCTGCATGTTTAAAAACATATTACATTATATATATATATATATATATATATATATATATATATATATATATATATATATATATATATATATATATATAAATACTAAAATTAATTTTATATGTTTTTTTTATTATTTACAAGGGTAAAGACAAAGCCATGAGTAAAAAAATGCTGAATATTTATTAATAAATTGACTTTTTTGCATGTTGACGCACACGCGGTTTCCATGGTAACAGTGGCTTCTCTGATTGGTTGACCTCGACTCAAGTTGATGAGGCTTGCTTGCTTTATGAGGTGTGTATCAGACCCGAACAGTATCAGTGACGGGCGTCCATCCAGAGGCCCTGCGGGGGACACACTATCAGCTCTGGGTCAATAAACGCCTCACAGTCGCCACAAGAACATAAACAAACAGATAAACTAAAATAATGGCGTGGAGTTTGCGAGAAGCTGGTTGCACTTACGACGCTTTTGATTAGCAACACCTGCTGAGTTTCCTGAGGGAATCTGGCAGAGCCGGGCCGCAACAACACAGAGACCAGAGCCAAAGGAACCGTGAGAGACAATCAACTGGACTTTTCTGGAATCAGAACTAAGATGCGAAACACAACCTCTGCCTTCACAACGGGCTCATCTGTAGCATACACCAAGCCACATAGGAAACCAGAGGAAAAAAGATTCCTTGCGAACCTGTAGGGGGAGCTGTTGATCAATCGACTGCAGGAAGAGAGAGAGAGAAAGAGACAGAGACAGAAAAAAGTCAGACAGAGAGAGAGAGAGAGAGAGAAACACAGAGAGTGTTGTTTGGCAGGAGTTCTTGTGTTTGTGAGCAGATGGAGACTCTGGATCCCATTTATAATTAGACAAACCTGATGAAGACAAACCGATACTAGCGCATTCAGTGCAGTTTTTAAAAAAGAGTGCATGCCATAGACTTACAGAGTTTTCAAAAGAAGCTAGTTATACAGTCAGCACTGTACCTTAATAGTACTCCTTTCAAATTGTATTATTCAAAACAACATTTTTCAGTATTTTAAGGCATATGCATTTTCCGTATAGCCAGATTCTATTTAAAATATGTATAATAGTATAAGCAAAAAATCGCAGTTGCCAAAAAACAGAATTGTGAGAATTACGAATTTTCTAAATTTATAACATGCGATTGCGAGTTCGTATCACGCAGTTCAGAGAAAAAGGCAGAATTGCAAGATGTAAATGCGCAATTGTGAGAATAAAAAAAGTGTGAATTGCGAGAATTACGCTAGCAATTTAGAGAAAACTCTGAATCGTAAGAAAAAAGTCTGAAATGTAAGATAAAAAGTCACTAAAAAATAAAATAAATTATATATGTGTATACATACATATATATATATATATATATATATATATATATATATATATATATATATATATATATGTGTGTATATACATACATATATATATATATATATATATATATATTTATTTATTTATTTATTTTTTTTTTTATTTATTTATTTTTTTTTTTATTTATTTATTTTTTTCAGTGGTGGATTTAAAAAGACATGTTGAGTTCCTTAAACATGTCTTTTGAAATCCTATATAATCGCGAGGAAGTGACATCATCTTTAGAGGTGCTAAGTCTTTAACATTCATCATTTGTTGTTTTTAAGATTTAGCAAGCACAGCATGACACTGCAGAAAAAAAAAAAGCTTTATTTGTGCCTTTTGTGTGAATGATAATGCTAGGGCTTCATTTGATAACATGAAGAGCTGAGCGGTTTGGTTTGAAATGGTCCGTTACGTCACAGTTTGCGTTGAAGTATGGATGATAGAGCTGCATTTCATATTTAAAGGTGTAAACAATATCCAGTAACAATATCTGATGCTCTAAGCTTTCAGAGGCCTAGAATTCCCTGAACGAAACATGGCATAAACACATTTTGCCGGCACCTCTATCCAGTTCTGTTTATGGTTTTTGAGGTTGAAAGCATGTCGTACAGCCGTCGGCTTCCACCGAGCACTTCACACCAAACGTACGCACGACTCTATCCACATTACTCGCTTTGCGAGCATCGCCGAAGACCCCGCAGCCGGTTCGCTGCTATCGATCTGTGTGTTTTCTCTGCGCGCCGTCTGCTATAAAACACAGATGTCTGATAATGTAACGAGATGAGATTTCGAAGAACGTCGGACTGTAAATCGGCCCGTGAAATGCGCAGGAAATGCATTTACGCTGTGCGCGTTATTAAATAAACTTGTGCCGCAGGCAGCCGAACGGTCGTGCGGGGGGGAGGGAGAGAAAACGGCTGCTTCTCGCATCTAATGAGAAACACAAGACGCGCATTTTTACCTGCCGCTATCTTCCCCTTCAAAAGAACAATCGTTCAAACCTTCACATCCGGAGATGATTTCTCCGAGTAATGCATTTAAATGTCGTGTACAGCTGTAGTGACAGGAAGAGCTCTAATGATTGAATGGCATCCAGAATAGCCATTTCATGCCTTTAAGTCAACGTGAAATTAAAATTGACCCTATTTACTTTCTTAACGAGCGCCTCTGGCCTTGTTGCGTGATTCATTAGTGCGCGTTATTTTAGTAAATCTTCATCATTTTCTCTGCTGATGTAACCGAGGATGCTGTGCGGATGGGGAAAATAAATTTAACAAATAATATCGTAGCCCACTTTTCGCAATCCAGTTAAATCCTGATGGATCAAGCCCCTAATGTTGCCTTGTTTCCACGAAAAGGCACTGGCAACCTATTTCGTTTACGTAATGTGACATATTTGAGTGATACTGATTCAAAATGGAGGGAACTGGGACTTGATTGGATTATTAAAAATGTGGTTCTGGTTTTTTTGGGCCAGGGTGTGGGTGATTTTTAAATTGTAAATCATTGATATTTATTAATACTAAATATCTGTTCTGTTTAATTCACCTGCTCATATCTCATATATTTAATTGTACATGCTCATTTCCCATATTTTATTTTATATTTTTGTTCACATAATATATGTAAGTGTACTGTGTATATTTATTATATAAATACACATATATACACACGTAATATATATTTAGAAAATATGTATTTACATATATATATATATATATATATATATATATATATATATATATACACATATGCAATGTTTGTATAAATATATTAGATATACAGATATAAGCATAATTTGTAAACAAAAACCTTTATTTTGGATATGATTTATCACAATCATTTCATAGCACTAATTTCTCATTTTTTTTTACAAATATTAATCACTTTTGTGCTGTATATTATAATGTTGTGATGCATTCACTTTTAACATGATTGGTTTTAATTTTTTTAAGTAATTTGAATATTTGTTTAATAAACAGTTACCAGCTATAACATAATTATTGTCTTAATATATCCACCAGAGGTTTACTAAAATAATGTGAGTCAATGTGTAAGCAGAAGTAAAAATACTTAAAATTTGATTTTAAACTCAAATTTGAAATTACCAAATTATCTTACATATTTTCACTAATATAAAATATATATAAAATAATATTACTATAATTATTACATCATTAATTGTATTTATTATTTTTAATAAATGTATTTAAATTTATTACATTATTATTTATTTTGTAGTTTTGTACATAAGTTTATTTTGTTTTATATTTTATTTCATATAAAATACTTTCGACTTAATTGGACCTTGAGAAATTGCATTCTTTAGTTAGGTGGTTGGATAAATTCAAAATTAAGATTGTAAATGGAATTAAATTCGAACATCTTCATAAAGCTCACATCTTATAAGCATTATGGGTTTCCCAAGTATATGTGAGTGTGCATGTAAAGAGCCATGCAGAATAAAGATGACGCATCTCCTTGTGTGATGTTGCTTTTTTTTGCTTTCTTGTGTGGAACCCAAGCAGATGTTTGCCGCTGGGCTTTCTGGATCTAAACCATCATCAGCAGTTTCACACACACACACACACACACACACACAACACATAAAAAAAAACAACAGGAGACAGATTGTGCTCGCTAAATCGCCTCTTCCTCAAACGAGCCTCGCAGTTATGAATTCACACCTCCGTGTGTGAGAAGTGTTTCAGTGTCAGTGAAGAAGAGGAAACAGAAAGTGCCTGTGATTACTAGAAAACAGCAGCCAAAACTGTCAGACAATGATTTCTGTCAGGAAAAGACACAAGTGTTACAAAAATGGGAATGCAGCATTTAACTGCCAGTGTTAACACACACACACACACACACACACACACACACACACACATCCCTCACACGCAGACACTCTCAAACACAAGCACACACATAAACCCTTACACACACACAACCTCGCATACACACACGCCCTCACACAAACCCTCACAGACACAGACACTCTCACACACAAACCCTTACACACACACACACACTCTCACACACACACAAACCCTTACACACACAACCTCACATACACACACACACCCTCACATACACACATGCTCACTCACACTCACACACACACACAGACACACCCTCACACACACACACACACTTACCACACACTCACACACACACACACACACCACACACACACACACACACACAACACACACTCACACACACTCACACACACACACACACACACACAGACACACCCTCACATACACACACGCTCACCCTCACACACACACACACACACACACCCTCACATACACACATGCTCACCCTCACACACACACACACACACACACACACACACACACACACACAGACACACCCTCACATACACACACGCTCACCCTCACACAAACCCTCACCTCTCACACACACTCACACACACACACACTCTCACACACAAGCACACACACAAACCCTTACACACACAACCTCACCACACACACACACACACACACTCACCCTCACACACACACACACACACACACACACACACACCCTCACATACACACACGCTCACCCTCACACAAACCCTCACCCTCACACACACACACACAGACACACCCTCACATACACACACGCTCACCCTCACACACACACACACACACACCCTCACATACACACACGCTCACCCTCACACACACACACACACACACACCTCTCACATACACACACACACGCTCACCCTCACACAAACCCTCACCCTCACACACACACACACTCTCACACACAAGCACACACACAAACCCTTACACACACAACCTCACATACACACATGCTCACCCTCACACACACAAATACTTACACACACCCTCATACACACACAGACACACGCACACAAACCCTCATGCACTCACACACACATCCATCCTCACGCATTCACATACACATCCTTACACACACACGCATCCTGACACACACACACACACACACACACACACGGTAGCGGAGCGTCTTTGCTGTGCTGCTGACAGGCTTGTGATTCAGACAGCTGCTGAATAATGTCAACAGGAACATTTAAACCATCTGACCCTTCCCGTGGGCTTCTGGGATAGAAGCGGGAACCCAAAACAAACAGACCAGGAGCAGGCTTTCTGTGCATGTGCAGCTTCAACTAATGGCAGCAGGTTGCGTTGCGTGAAAACACTTGCGAAGCGGCATTGGCGTGTGTTCAGCGGAGAGGGACGGTGTTCTGGGAGCAGATGGAGAGAGTTTGGGCCGGTCTTCCCGTGGGTGGAGTCGCTCGGTGCAGTCGTGTGACCACATTACAAAACCCACGGCCATTTTTAGAGCCGCCACATGTCTGAGACGAGGGTAGTTTACCGTCAGACACAAATCCTGAGTCAAGAACAGTAATTCTGGCCCATATGACGTTTGATAGTGTGTGACGGTAGAAATGAGTCAGTGGCTTGAGATTTTGAGTGACTATTAATATTTAGGCCAGTTTGTGAGTAGCATGGAGGAATATAATTCAAGACAAGGATATACATTCAAATATATTTTCTGTTAAATGCTGTAAATTATGTTGTATTTTTTAAAAATCTATATATGGGTAGTTGACGCATTATTATTATGCTATCATATATAATAATTATTAGTAATAAATAATGATATACTACTAGCACTAATTATGTTATTATTATTCATTTTGTACAAAGTTATTAATAATATTAATTATATATGAATTAAACAATAATAATCATCAATAATAATATTTTATATTATTATTTCTATTCTTTAAGTAATTACGTTAAAACATTAAAACTATTTGTATTTTTTTTAAATATTAAATAATATATTTATAACATACATTTATATCATATTAAATAATATATCTTTATATATAAATAATATATAAAATAAATAAAATATTTACATTTATATTACTATTTGAATTTGAAAGTAAAGTGTAAAAATCCGTCTTTTTCACTGATGCCAGCTGTTACAGCTCGGTTTGTAAAAAAGTTTAAAAGAAGTATTAATCAATCAAGTATTGGGCGTTTAAACTATTAAAAAAAAAAAAGATATGTTGTAAGATATGCTGTAAAATGACTCAAACAGGGCCTGGTTTAATTAAAGATCAGGTGAAGATCTTGAGCCGGTCAAACAGAATGGCGGATGAACATCAACATGATCTCCAGAAGATCAGCACTGCCTCAAAATTGTCCATCAAAAGCCTGCATGGCCTAACATAGCTCCAGCGCTCCCCCGTCGTTGCATTAAACTTCCAGACACATACATATCATGAAAGACTGTCTCTGTCTCTCGGGTTTTATCCTGGTAAACCAGCGCCTGAATCTTTGATGATCAAAAAAGAGCAACAAAACATTGGAATGACAAGCCTGGTATCTCTGAGCAGCAGAGGAGACTTCTGCACAGGTGAAGGAGAATTATATCCCTCTGCTCGCGAAAGCACGCTGAAAGAGCTCTGAATGGAAAATGACTGTGGTGTTATAGTGCAGGAAAATCACTTTTTATGTTTAAAACAAACAATCAGAACCTGCCCGGGTGAAAAAAGTAGTAGTCCAACGCATTACTTTCCATAAAAAGTAACTAAGCAATGTAATTAGTTACTTTTTTCATGGAGAAATGCAATATTATAATGCACTGCTTTTAACTGCTCGTCTTAGAACGTTAGGGTAACACCGAAAAGCAACGTTCCGGTAATGTTTCAAAATGGAACGTTCGTTTAAAAAAAAGGCCATTTTAAATATTTGCTTTTGTATATTTGAAATGGCTTTAAGAAGAGTCGAATGCACAGACAAGACGACGTCGACGCTAACGTGACGCTGGTAACAGTTGGATAAGAGTGGAAGTGTTGCAGCAATCTGTTGAGATCATTTACAGATTGACTTTCACAGCTCGGGAAAACAACTCATTATAATGTATGCGCGAGTCCCTCGTCTCTGTCAGTCATATTTAGGACAGATCCAGTTTACTGGTTTTTGTGTCTGCATGTGTTCGGTTTGGCTTTGTTTTATTTTTTATTCGTCACACGAGACGGCATTATTGCATTTGCGAGGAATATGTGGATTAGGCCAACATTACTGCATTTTTCCAACTCCAGCTTTTTTGTCTTGATTTCCATTAAACATCCAGGAAATTATACATTATATTATATTATATTATATTATATTATATTATATTATATTATATTATATTATATTATATTATATATTTTTTATTGATTTATTATTATTATTTTAATTTGTCCTAAATTAATACCTTTTTTATTTTTTAAACAAAGTTCAAAGCCTTTTAGACTCCCAGTCTTGCGTGATTGCTGGAAGAGTAAATATGGCGACTGATGAAGCAGCTGAGAGTCAAATTAATTCACGAAAGCCTATGTTTTCTTTTTTTTCCAACAGAGAAATAAGCATCAAAGTCATTAAATATTGACTTGGTTATCTCTAAAGCACGCTTGAATTTGTTCTAGATCATTAGACGCGACATAATGGTGTCTTCATATACAAAACAGTGTCTCGCTGTCCCTTAAGTCATTCTTGTGTGCAGTTTTGTGCTACACGTTACGCAGACTATCCCATAATGCCTTAGGAGCCGAGAAGCCACTGAAATCGAGGAAAAATGGCAAGAACTTTTTTAAAGTGTGAACACTGTATGCATCAAGAAGCTGATTGTTTAGTAATACTAGCTTAACGATACCTTTAATTGTATTATTTATTAATAAATTATTATCGGGGTCAAATTCAAACCTGGCAGACCTAACATATCTATGAATGTATTTGTACTACACACCTGTTACACACCAGTAGAATCAGGAAATAACTAATATAATTATTTTTAAAATGATTTGAATCATTTGCCTATATATATATATATATAAAAAATAAAGATTACTTTGTTATTTTCTTTGTTTTAATAAATGTACAAACATTTTACATCAACTTTTTGTTGCAAATCTCATGTAAGAATAACATCCAATCAATTTTTTACAGTTTCATAAAAGCCCATACGATATTTGATGAATATTTCCAATTAGCTTTTATTTTTATATTTTAAGTTTAATAAGAAAAGAATTGGATAGCAGGGTTATTTTACTGTTATTTATAAACTGTTATGCCAGTTAGTGATATTTTGAAATAGGTGTCAACTTTTTTTATATTATTTCTAGTGCTGCGCAATGATTAACTGCATTCTAAATGTTTTTGTGAAAATAATATATATATATATATATATATATATATATATATATATATATATATATATATAGCACACACACATATGTACACAAAAGCCTTTTATTTTGGATGTGATTAATCACAATTAATCATTATTTAATTTCATTTTTTTTTGTTATTTAATATTTTAGCTGTAATCAATTTTATTTCAGTCTTGATTTTACAAAAGAACAAATTTTGATATTATCGTGTGTACACTTCACAGATCTGATTGACGTATTGCTCTTATCGGTTCGATTAAAAATCCTTTAGGGTCTATCCAAAAAAAAAATCCCAGAGGGGTCATTTATTTTAGATTCGATTTTTACAAAAACTTAAAATATTTTAGATATTTTTTGTCATTTCTAAATTAAATAATATTTAGATTTTATTTCAGTTAAGCAAAAAACTATTCAATACTGTGTAAGTTTCACACACACACACACACACACACACACACACATATATATATATATATATATATTTTAATAATGCACCAGACAAAAATCCCTCAAAATGTGGCAGCGTTTCTGAGCAAACAAGCGACGTGTGATCTCGTAGCTCAATATCAAGAAAGCCGAGGCCTAGCGAAACTAAAACACAAACTACACCTCCGAGGCTCTGTTATTGACAGATCTTCAGCGTTTGTTTCAGTCGTATCAGCAGAACGCCACTCATATTTCCCATCTTCATCCTGGTCTCTATGTGAACCGCATTGTTATCTCCATCTCTACAGCAACGCGAGACAAGCGGCCAACTGAGTCTAGCTCACGGTGCGCGGGGCCAAATCAGCGGCTGACAGCGTTATTATTTGTTAGATGTGGTTGCTCTTTTCTCCGAATGGGAAAAAACGGCGTTCTCCTTTTTCCGCCGGGAAGTAGAAATTTGGAAGAAAATGCGATCTGAAAGCCTCGTCTGGCTATTGTTCGGCGTCCTTGGCGGATGCGGGTTTAAAACACGGAGGGGGGAATCGGTGATTCTGCCTGCTGATATTTCCAGCATCCCGAGACTCCAAGAACGCTCGCTTTAATTTCTTTTTAATGGTGGTTATTGTCATTGTGAAGGTCGCTGACATTTGCTTCGCCCCCTTCTGAGACACAGCTAGAGGTCGTAATCGCTTACGACAACAGTAACGCACTGAAAACACCCGTGTGTGTGTGTGTGTGTGTGTGTGTGTGTGTGTGTGTGTGTGCGAGATCGGTGATTGAGACCCCCAGCAGATGGACTTCAGGGACCTTGGGCTGTGTTTGTCGTCCTCCGGGAAAAGGTCAGGCGTGGGATACTTCCACAAGACGATAAGAAAATCCTACATTCCACAAAAATTAGATGTCTGTTTACTTATTCATGTGTTTCGAGATAGGAAGGCAGGAGTTTGGGAGCTTTATCCGTTGGAGGATGCTGATAATGGGATTTGAATGAGAATCAGGTACGAGGTTCCTTAACAAACACATTAGTGGACATCTCTGCTTACATGTTAAGGAAAAATCAACATAAAAGTGCCCTGAAGGGTCAGTAAAAGTCATCCTACTTTATCTAAAGCCCTTCTTTAAATCTGTGAAGGATCTTATGTTTGGATTGTTCTAAGTACAGTTGTACTAAAGTAGCTAAGTACTGTAATTTACCAAATGTTACAATCCGTTCCATAATTTTATGAGTTTTATGAGTACACATATAATATTTATTAATATCTTGAATTAGGCTTTTTTATGTTAATAGATTGTATGCAAAAATAGGTAGGTTTAAGTATTTATTTCATTTATCAGTAGTTTAAAAATATCTGTTTGTATCTGTATATTAATTTTATTTGAGATTGTGTTTAATTATAAAAAAAATATATATATATATATATATATATATATATATATATATATATATATATATATATATATATATATATATATATATATATATTCGAAATCTTTTGGTTAATGTCATCTTCTTAACCCCAAGGAACAAAAACATGCATAAAACAAGGTATAGTGAAGCCAAAAATGTATATTTTAAATATTACTTTAAATAAAATCTATTATAAAAAAATATATTATATTAGTGCTGACAAATGACAAATGGTTAATAAAAGTTTATATCGTGTATAGTTATGTATACATATTCTGTATACATTTATACATCGCAAATATTTATACGTATATAAATTCTGCAATATATGTAATATATAAATGCAACGTATTTTGCTTAAATATATACATGAATCTGTGCATATTTTTATGCACACACATATATTATGCAAACAAAACTTTTTCATTATTTTAATTAGTTTTTATTCGTGAATTTATTTGCCCTTGACGATTAAATTTTTGTGACCTTAAGAATATAAATTAGCGAAAAGTGTGTGTATTTTTCAACAGAAAAGTTAAGGCATACAGGTTTTTGAGCGTGAGTGAATGACAGAACTAACCCTAGTTGAACAGATGTGACTAGTACTCTCTCTGGCAGGTGAACGGGGAAGAATCAAACTTGTTTTGGACCCATTCTGTTTAGATCCTCTGATGTTCTCCGTCTGCCCGGGACGAACCGGTGCGCTCGTCCATCGGGGAGTTTCTGCTTTGATGCTCGGACATTAAACAGGACGTGTGTCAGGAGGCGTTTCACTGCGTCCGGCGGTTAGCTGAGTAAATCTGCGTGTCCTCTGCTCGATGGACTTCTCTTTATGTTAGACAGACAGACAGAGACACGCGTCTATTCTCATCGCTCGGCCTGAAATGAAAGGAGGTTTGGGGGCCTTTGA